>NW_006799967.1:131914-160843 GCF_000485575.1 Poecilia formosa | reverse complement strand
TATTTTGTTTATTTATTTTTGGATACTTATAATGTCTTCCAGAACCTGAAACTAAACCTTCAACTACGACCAAAATGCACTAAGTCATAAAAACATTCATTACTAATTGTATGGGTAAGCGATAAGGCTAACTGCTGTTACCAGTACAAGTTGCTAACTATTAAATTCTCAGGAGTATATGCCCTCAAACACTAACACATGTTGCACAGTGGTATAGGTGACATTCATTTAATGAAGCAAAAACGTAATTTATTAGTAACTTAGAATTCACTGTCATTCAGTAGGAAATCCTGTGCTACCATCCATTTAGGAACATCAATGATAGCCCAAAAGAAGCAAAGTAATATCAGAACAGGTCAAAAGTCTGAACAGTGGCATGTAGTATCTGACTGGAATCAATAAGCTGACCTGAAATTATCTGTCAACTTCAGCCTGAACTTTCCGTCCAGAAACATTGATCCCTGACGGGTTCTTGAGCCTCTGTGAGCAGCTCAGCCTTTAACCCGCTGGAACGGCTGCAGCAGGTTTCAGCTGGATGATGTTTCCTGATAACTGGAGCTGAAAGGCTTGATGGAAATCCGTCTCCTAGCTGCTTGGCAGTGTGTATTCAGTGATAACACTCAGAGATGAGGAAGACTTTGTGGGAGAAAGGAGCAAACATTTACAGATTATTAGTTTAACAAAAAAAAGTTTGCATGAAAAAGTTACTTTTCCAGCTGAGATGAGGATGAAATCTGACATGATTTAAATTAAAACTGGGCCGTCTCTGGTTGACGAGTCCTTAAAATGTTCAACTTTTGAAAGATTTCTGAGTTTCAAATTTTGAATATTTTTGACTTGCAACTCAACTTGCAACTCAGAAATTTACATGTTTTTTTTTTTCTAGCGAATTTAAATTTTTTCAAACTCAGAAATGCCTTTGGGTTTTTTTGTTTCTAGAAAATTTCTGAGATTAATTTCAACATTTGAGATTTTGGTGGAAATTTACTCTTGCTTTATTGTTATCTATATTGGCTCTAATATGTTGTCATACGTAAGTGCTTGCATTGCAACACAGACCAAATATATTGTATTTTTCTCTTTTTTAAAAATTGGAATAAGTGTAGTATTAAAGATTATTTGACTGTTTTAGATTATATTAATTAAAATGTTTTAAATTGCTTAAAATGTAAGATTTAAATAAACTGGGAAGTTTGCTTTGTAAAAGTGCCAAGAATAACTTTTTTTTTTGTCAGATAAGGATTGCCCTTAGAATAAGATTCTAAAGATTTAGAATCTCCCAAAAAACTCTATTAAAACTCTATTGGTGGTGATTATGGTCTTAACAGGAAAAGGGTCCCCAAACAAAATTAAGCTCAAGGCCTCAGATAACTTTGGGCCATCCCTGTAAAACAGAATGTTACCTCCATCCTGTCTTTTTTTTTGTTACCTGCAGCTAAGGATCAATGGATTTTTGGCAATAAAAAAATGTTAGCTTTACAAAATGTAAGGAAAAAAAAACGCTTTAGTGGTTTAAAGCAGAAACTTATATTTTTAGTTTTGTCTGTTTGGCATTAGTCTTAGTTTATTTAGAAAAAGCAAATTTTCAAAATTCATAGCACAAAGACAATATTTACCAATTTTAGGTATTTTGGTAAAATTCTAAAAAATTAAAGACTGCCTAGTCAGACAGGTTATGGTTAAAATAAAACTTATTCCCTTCTAGGTGACTGCGCCACAGGACAAACTTTGTGTTTTGGTTTCTCCTCAGTTTCTTGTTAGCAGGACCTGGTCCAGGCTGCTTCATCACAGCAGGTCGTCGCCATGGTAATCTGGACTGAAAAACTTGTTTCTTGCAAACCATGGCCTCTACTGTTTTGTTGTTGTTGTTGTTGCTGTGCAAAACCACAACACAATGCCAGGAATTAAGACATTTTGTATTAAGCGCACTCAGTATGTCAGTGAAACAACACATTTTGCCTGGTAATATACCTTCATATGGTAACTACTGATTCACACTGATTTTATGGGATGGAGAAAGTGAAGCTTTAAAAGTGTTTTTACAAATTAAAATCCGAAAAGTGCGGCAATGCATTTGTATCCACCGTCTTTAAGCCAGTATTTTATAGCATCGTCTTTCAGTAGAGTTGTACCTACAAACGTCTTTCGGATTTTGTTTCTACTAGCTTTGCGCATCTTAGACACTATAATTGCTTTTGCTCATCTTTGAAGAATAGCTCAAGTTCAGTCAGACAGAACATTTCTGTGACCCTCACATTTCAATTCCGAACTTTGACTAGGTCATTCTAAGACATGGAAATGCTTTGACTGAAGCCAACCCATTGAATTTCTGCCTGTATGTTCAGGGTCGTTGTCTTTCTCCCCCAGTTTTGAGTCATTTGCATCTTTAAATAGGTTTTCTTCCAACATTGTCCTGAAAGGTAGTCTGAATTATGAATTAGTAAATCACTAAAAAGTCTTGAAGATTAGATAAGATATACTTCTCTGTAAAATCAAACTCATTATCAATATAGTTTTTCACCTACAGAACATGGTTAGCCTTCTTAGCTACATCTTCATAAATTATTTAATCAAGTCACATCCACTCTCCCAGCAATATATAATTAAAACTCAATCAATCAATACACCAGATTTTCCACACATTTCCTCATGACTGTATTCTCTCTGTAAAGCCACTACAGAGTGAATCAAACATGAACAGGAAGTGTCCTGTCTTGACTGCACTGGCGGATGTTGATGCAGAAGCTATTGCTGTACATCCACGAGTCGGCGTCTACAGGTAGAGCCATTAAAACGCCACGTCCTATTTTCAGCTAACACGTTGTTGTAAAACAGTTGGTGATATAATAATAATAATAATAATAATAATAATAATAATAATAATTTTAAAAACACGTTACTTAACCGACCACAGAAGCCATTGCCGCCAAGCTAATTAGCATATAAGGTAGACATGTAGCTTGAACCTAAATTTAGCTACGAGATAAATATTTAGCACGTGTGCTGAGTATTTAGGTTGCTATTTAGCTAGCAACCCCAATATTTAGCCGGGGAAGCTAAGTATTTAGCTAAATGTTTAGCTTGCTTGGTATTTAGTTAGCCAGCTAAATATTTAGCTTGGAAACTAAGTGATTAATATGAAAATTTAATGTTTAGTTTAAATTTAGTTTAAATGTCTAGTAAGGAAAATAAAATTACTTTGGAACTAAATATTTAATTAGCAATCTATCTAATTTAAATTAAAGCTACGTTTTTGGCTTTTGAATTTAGTTTTTTGACAGTTGTTTAGGTCAACGTTAAATATTTAGTTGGGAACCAAATATTTAGCTTCCTAACATAATATTTAATTTGAAAGCTAACTGTTTAGTTTGCTTATAAATTAATTTGGAATTAATTAACATGGCAAAAAAGACTGAAAATTAATACTTTTTTCTTTTTTCTTTATTTTTATTTTGACAGGCTAAATAAACCAAAAAATATTGCTGTTTATTGTGTAACTTTTCGAACGGAACCACATATATGTCAGTGAGTACAAGACAAAAGCCATGCAGTGGAAGCGTGAGGTAAAGTGAGAGCATGTTGCGTACAAGACTGGGCTTCTATCTTCTTCACGGCGCTTTCCTGGCATGTCAGAGCAGTTAGCGCAGAAAAGAAAAACATTGAAACCACTCCTCTTCTCAGCCCCTTTTTTTATTTTTTTTATTTGCCAACATAACACGTTTTGTCTGCCGTCCAACAGCATCCAAAATAAATGCCTTGTGCAAACTTGCAGCTAATAGCAAGGGAGGGAGTTGGAAAGACGATCCGCGTGTGGAGAGGGGTTGCAGGCGGTTCTTGCTGTGACATCAGGGGTTGAGCTCCCGCCTTGAACTATAAATGCAGCATGGATGCCTTCACGGATCCCTTTTCCCAGACTCGGAGGAACGGTGCAGCTGAGAAGAGGCGTCCGCAGAGACCATGGCACCAAAGAAAGTAAGGGCGCACGGCGAAGATCCGAAGAGTAATTTGCACAATTCAGTTTAAAATGTTGTCACTCTTTCTCTTGCATTTATTTATTTTATTTTATTTTATTTTTTAATGACCTCAAACAGCGTTGTGTTTTACATTTTTCCTGCAACTTTCTTGTGGCGCGCGCAGGGCATTCTGGAGCGCCTGGATGCAGGAGAGGTGGTCATCGGAGATGGAGGGTTCGTCATCGCCCTGGAGAAGAGAGGCTACGTGAAAGCGGGGCCATGGACTCCTGAGGCCGCGGCCGAATACCCCGAAGCAGGTAAACTGCATGGCTCCGTATTTTATTTTTTATTTTTTTCTGTCCTTGTCTTCTGCTCTCCTGACTCCCGGTGGAGGCGATTCGCTAAGAGCGGCGTGTTGTTCCAGTGCGGCAGCTGCACAGGGAGTTCCTGAGAGCTGGCTCTAACGTCATGCAGACCTTCACCTTCTATGCGAGCGACGATAAACTGGAGAACAGAGGGAACACTCAGCGCTTCACTGTAAGCTACACTTCCTGAACTTCCATATTTACTGATCTTTTTTCTTCCCCCGCCTGCAAACTAGCTTAATTAAATAATATTAATTACAAATTATGTTTACTTTTGTCACAGATCTTAAGCTGGCTTTAGATCTGGACTTTGACTAGGCCATTCAAATATGACTATTCTTTGACATGTGTCAAATTCAAGACCAAATCTGGCCCGCGTAGCTTTTTATACTGTCCATTTGTTTATTACTACATCATTGGCTGCAGTTATTATGTTTTCAATTATTTTTTCCAATGATTTGTGAATAACATTGTAACTTATGTTATCAGAAACATGGGCTCAAAAATGCAATGTTATTTGGGAATTTGTTAAATTACGTTGTTACGTTATTGGTGGCCGCACAATGTGTTTTCCACTTTTTGTTTGTATATCTATGGAAAAAGGTTTAGGGTTACTGATTAATAAAACAAATCAGATTTTAATCTCAGAATTCTGACTTCAAGAATCAGAATATTAAAGCCAGAATTCTGAGAAAAAAAATGTCATAATTTTTTTACCTATTTTTCTCAGAAATACAACTTTAGTCTCAGAATTCTGACTTTCGTTTTCAAACGATTAAAGTCTAAATTCTTTTTGTCAGTGACCCTCTTCTGTATATATATCACATGAAATCACAAGAAAATACATTTATAGCTATAAATGTAACATAATAAAGTGCAAAAAAGTTCATTGGGCTTCGACGCTCCTCTTTGAACCATGAGGGTTGCTCTCGCGCTAAATGTAAAAGTGAGGCATTTCTTTTTCTCCTTGTGAACTTTCAGGGGGAGCAAATCAACGAGGCGGCTTGTGACCTGGCCAGGGGGGTGGCCGACGAGGGCGATGCTCTGGTGGCGGGTGGAGTCTCACAGACGCCCTCATACCTCAGCTGTAAGAGCGAGGAAGACGTCAAGGCCATCTTCAAGAAGCAGATCGACGTCTTTGTCAGGAAAAACGTTGACTTCCTGATCGCAGAGGTATGTGACGAACACAAGATGTAGCTGGTGCCGCCCCCCAACCAATTAAAATGCAAACTTTTTTCTTTTTTTTTTCTTTTTCCTCAGCAGAAAGCAGGTTATCTAGTTTCCTAATATGTGGCAAGCAAGTAAAACTTATTCCACTATACATAGCAAACCTTTTCAGGGTAGCACAGACAGAAAAAATATATTTTGTAGTTCTTGGGTGGCCCTCCCCTTTCTAATGCCTCCCTGGGCAACTGCCCAGATCACAAGGAAGGGTAAATTTACTCTGGTACACATGCATACAAGTAGCAGTAAACCTTTTCAGGGCACAAAAAACAGAAAAGATATATTTTATTTTGTAGCTCTTGGGCACCCCAGCCAACCATGTTTCTAATGTCGCCCTGGGCAACTGCCCAGATACTCCATATTAAAAACTGCTACCGTTTATACGTGTTAATGCACCTCACCGAAAGGAGGTCTCACTTTAAAATCCCAATGAGAATATCTGTGTGGATTTTCCTTCTTTAGCAAAAAACAAAATAGAAACAAACATGCAGGTAACCTTAAATATACAGTTTTCTGCTTTTATGCCTTAATGTTGGTCCCTTAATTCTCTTTTAATTCTTCCTGTTCACAGTGTTCCCTGCCTACAACACACAAAAACCTCCCAAACCAAAAATTCTTCAACAACATATGGAGGTTAAACACTTGCTGTGATTGAGGGTGGGTTGACTGTTTATGTCCACAAGAGGGCAACAAAAGCAATCATTTTCATAATCAATTTAGTTTAGGTGCAGTTCCCTCTATACTTAATGAGACGTCTAGTAAATGTGGGTAGAAAGCCTTACAATGAGTCAGTTATTTTCCAGTAGAATAATCTCAATCTATAATTTGAGTGTTTATTCAGTTCCGTGTTGTCTTTGACGACATCCCGTGTCAAGATTTTAGTTACTTCTAATAATTCTTGTTAATTAGATGATCCTCAACTGTAATTGTGCCCTTTGGTCAGACGAGGTTACGATTGAGCTTTTCATCAACAAACACTTAAGCAAAACCTTAAAATGTGGAAAAGCCCCTACTTATACTGTGAAGTATAGTAAAAGATGTGTGATAGTGCGGGCCTGTGTTTTATGCAAAAGGCCCTTGGAGAACTTGTTAGTGTGTAACATCGTAAGCTCTTTTCACATACCAGGATATTTTAAATACAAATATGATGTAGATTGGCATTTCCATAACAGGTTTTGTTCACATTTTCAACGGGGCAGTGGCGTCCCCAAAAGGTGAGCAAGGGGGGACCATGGCCTCTTCTTGAAAAATGTTGGCCTATCAAGTCTTACAAAGTCATCTTGTAGCCGTTGTAGAACCCAATAAATTAATTAATTCATAAAATCAAAACTAAAATTAAATATATATCAATATAAATATATTATTATTATTATTATTATTACTTTTTTTTTTAGTTTAGTTGTGGCCCCCCTTAAAGTTTTTACTTAATTTTTTATTTTATTTTTTTCCCAACCCTCTGAACATTTTCTGGGGGTGCTGCTGCACCAGGGGTGCCTATAATTTTGAAACTTTACCGATTGCCTGTGAGTTGTATTCTGAAAATCCAAAGGTGCAAACATCACCAGATATACCTACCAGTTGCCGCACTCAAGTGCTTTGATTCCTATTCCTAAGAATCGTCACAGAATGTAACTCAGATTTTCCTCGTCCATTCTGCCCCGCTCAGTACTTTGAGCACGTGGAGGAGGCTGAGTGGGCCGTCCAGGTTCTGAAGACCTCTGGAAAACCCGTGGCTGCGACTCTGTGCATTGGACCCGAGGGAGACCTGAATGGAGTCAGCCCTCAGGAATGCGCCGTCAAGCTGGTGAAAGCAGGTAATGAGGTTTTTCTTAACCCGTCGTGTCGCATAGCCTGACGGGTAAAAACCATTCTATGTCCTGGTTGTGGATTTTGAACCCCCCACATGGACAACTTCAAAATATACGTATTCCTAACCTGACCGGATTATGTAAGCACTGCGGCTAAATGCCACCAGTGTTGCTTTTGGTCTTCATGTCACAAAGCTCTGCTGTGGAAAGTCAAAGTTTGGATTCGAGACCATGGAATGCAGTATGAGGCCCACAAATGAGGGTGTTAAGGATCTAAAGCTGCCAGTGTTTTTCTCCAGTGGTCGCTGCAGATGCATTTAGATTTGTATTTCAGTCATAAGTGGCACTTTGCTTACAGTGTCGTACAATTACACTTGTGCAGGAATGTAGTGTGTAGTATTGCCGAACAGCAAAGATGACTAGCTAACCCAGACATGTGCTAATGCTACACTAGTCTAAGACTGGTTATTGTGAAAAGACAATAACAATAAAAATCAGTCCACAGATCAGAGGAGCATATAGTGCGCTAACGGCACAGGAGTTTGTGCAGAGTCACAAACTCCTGGAATAAATCATTTGTAAATAACAAATAAATAAGGATAAGAAAAAATCACAAATCAGCGATGTACAAGAGATATCTGTTTTTTCCCTCCACTAGACCATTGACTCACCTTTTATTTTACACAATTTATGTCAAACTCCTAAACAGTTTATGTCACACTCATTCAGGCAATTTATATCAAACTTATAACAAACACTTTAGCAAACTCTTAGAAAATCTTTTAACATCCTGAGAGCAGATGAAGTTTAAGCAAATGTGTGAGGAGTTTCACATGACTTGTGTCTTCTTTTGTTTTTTTGTTTTTTTTGTTTGTTTTTTTTGGCATGCTCCTTAAGAAACCTGTTCAGACAGGTGTAAGCAGATCATTTCTCACAGCTATGACAATTTCAACATGAACAGTATGATTTCAGTCTTGGCAGAGCCCAGTATGTGTGTATGACAGATTTTTTTTCTAAATCCACCTGTCAGATGGATGTTACACAATTCTGTGCTAATAAATAACACAGTCTGTCATTTTATCTGATGTTTAGATGTTCTTACTAATGTCTAGTGCATGAGAGTGCGCTGTAATCCGTTACATGGGCTTTGAGTAGAGTATAATACTGGTTGTCACGTCATGGCAGTAACGTGACAACCAGACTGAAGCATTTATTTTTATACAAAATTAAAAATATAAATAAGAGAGATTGTACATTGCAAGTCAGAGATTTTATATAATTACTAAGCATAGGGCAGTGTGTAAAATCTGCTCATTGTGATATACTTCCCTAAAAGTTTGAAATTTATAGAAAGTTGCTAGTTTGCTATTTTTGCTTAAAAAAACACAGACCTGCATGACTGAATCCAGTCCTGTTCCAAATAACTTTCATGTTGTCTAAAAATCAACACAAGTTTGTAAATCATAATTCTCCTTTGTAAATTGCTGACTAAAGTTGACTGAAATTCAACACTCTATGGTATGTGTTACTGCGTCTGGTTAATGTTCAGTTTCCTATTGTTGTTTTTTTTTTTTTTTTGGTATGTGTTACTGCGTCTGGTTAATGTTCAGTTTCCTATTGTTGTTTTTTTTTTTTGTTTTTTTTTTTTTCAGTTTTTGAGCGAAACCTGAAACCTTAGTTTTAATACAGGTGCAAATAAAAATGTAGCTTCTAACTTAATGTCATATTTGAGGAATAACAGTTTCATTTCAAGTTTAACGTTCAGCATGGTAGGCTTGTGCTGCCCTCTGCTGGTGATTTCAACACATTACGGCAGAAAACAACAATGCTTACGTCTTGGAATCAGAATACTTCTGCACCAACATTAACCATTGCTGGAAAAAACAAACAAACAAAAACACTGTTTTGCCAGTGTAATAGTATAACAGAATTATTAATTTGTTTTGCAGGGGCAAACATTGTTGGCATCAACTGCCACTTTGACCCAGAAACCTGCGTGAAGACCGTGAAGCTGATGAAGGAGGGAGTGGAGAAGGCCGGGCTGAAGGCCCACTACATGTCCCAGCCGCTGGGCTTTCACACCCCCGACTGCAACCGACAGGGATTCATCGATCTTCCCGAGTTCCCATTCGGTGAGCCCTTCAACTTTGCTTTATTTCTCACCCCAGACACTGACGGTTAGGGCTGGACGGTAAATCAGTACCGATATATATCGCGATAAACATGTAATCAATATCAGCAGATAACACGTCTGATAGAATATTAAATGTCACTGAACTCCAAGCCAGAGCCGCACAGCATTCTGGGGGATGTAGGCAGAGGAAAGGATTTAGCCAAACTCACAAAGGTGGTGGCATCAACTAACTCACTCACTAATTGGTTACCTAGCAACATCTTGTAGAATAACTTGTGGTTACCTAGCAGCAACCTGCTGAGTAACTTGCACAGCAGGAGTTTCAGGTTTCGCCACTCTGCTTGATAGGGATCCGGTATTAATATCTGTATCAGTCCCAATGTTGGAAAAGAAAAATTCTTACAAAATTAAGAATTTATTAAGAATATTTCTTTATTGTTTATTTTCATTATATTTAGAATTCCTATCTGCATTTCTGAAACATTTTAAAGGTTTGTTGCAGGTGATTTTTGCATATTTGACTAAGGTAGTCAACCTTTGTTTTTGTTTTTGACAATAACCTGCGACTACAGAATAATTTACGTACGTTTTCCCCAACAGCCCTGGAGCCCAGAATCCTGACCAGATGGGACATGCAGAAATACGCCCGGGAAGCATACAACGCCGGCATTCGTTATATCGGCGGGTGCTGCGGGTTCGAGCCCTACCACATTCGTGCTGTTTCTGAAGAGCTGGAAGCGGAGCGGGGTTTCCTTCCTGCCGGCTCCGAGAAGCACGGCAAATGGGGCACCGGCTTGGAGCTGCATACCAAGCCCTGGGTCAGAGCCAGGTAGATAATTCTCTAAAGTATTACGTTTTAAATCCTTTCCCTTTTGGGAATAACAGTAAAAGGATCAACGTGTAAACTAATGGAATCTGGTCCTGTGCGTAGGGCCCGTCGGGAATACTGGGAGAAACTACAGCCCGCCTCCGGGCGGCCATTTTGTCCTTCGATGTCCAAACCCGACAACTGGGGTGTCACCAAGGGACACGCGGACCTGATGCAACAGAAAGAGGCCACCTCCAAGGACCAGCTGAAAGTCCTCTTTGACAAGGCCACACAAAATGCCTGAGTGCCGCCCCATCTGACACCCCAAAATAAATCCTCCTCTGAATAAAAGCAGAAAAAAATGAGTGACATTCCCTCAAACTTCACAAACCCAAACTGTCTAATCTAAGCCTGTCTCAGAGTATCTTTTAGGACTCAACAAGCAGTAGATGTCTGAGTCAGATCCTAAACCACGTCAAGTTACTGTACTGCAAGCTTCAAACTCGTGCCATAACACTTCAAAAATGTCTGCTGTTGTGTGAAACAGTAAATGAACGAATAAAACACGTGAAACAAATCTGCATGTGTGGGTTGGTGTTTGTAAGAAAAGCAGAGGAAATGCTTTTTTTCCCCCCTAATCCTTTCATGGAGGGTAAGCAAGTGATAGAGGTTTTCCAAATACCTAAAAATCCCTTTAAGACTCCTATTTATAATTAATGTACAAAAGATTGTTTCATTATGGGTTACTGAAAGTGAAAACAAGTCAACTTTCAACACAATAGCAACAACCCAGTTTAAACTTTTTCTTCCACCAGGAATGTTTTGTAAACATCTCCATGTTCCCAAAGCTTTTTAACATTTGGCCTTTTTGAAACCACAAACTTAGATGTGTTTTATTGGAACTGAATGTTACAGACCGACGCAAAGTAGCACATAATTCTGAAGTGGAATAAAAGTCACTCATGACTTTCAAGTTATTTTTTTCTTAATAAAAATATCAAAACTGTGGTATGCATTTATATCCAACCACCCTTCCCCCGGATTTCTTATTATTTGTAGATCTACAACTTTATGGCCTCTTCTCTAAAACTCTGTAGAAAATTTGTGTAACCTTCAAAGAGCAGCTGAGATAAATTACACACATGTGGACTCTATTTACCAATTAGGAACAGCTTGTTTGGAATGGATTTTATTTAAAGGTAGTCTAAATTACGCCAAATTCAAAAGACACACTTTTTTTCAAGATCTTTTTACTTGTATAAAAAAATTGAAAGCCATTTTTCTGTACAGTTTACAACAATGGCCTACTTTGTGTGAATCAATCATATAAAATCCCAATAAATTATATCAGTTGTGTCCAGGTTTTTTACAATGAAGGCCCAAAATTGTGAAGTTCAAAGCAAATGGGTGACAAAAAAGTATTTCAATTAAAGTTTCAAAATAAAATTGTTGTTGCTTTTTAGAAATGATTTTATTGGCCCAAGAAACTTGGGAGATTTCAGTGAAATAGACAACATAGTGATATCTTTGTAGAAAAGTTTCTTTAAAGACCAAAACATAAACGGTATCTCTCACTATTCTGGACTCTATTTTCCACCTGTACAGTTTAAGAAGAAGTGGTGAAAAAGTTTGATCTTTTTCGTAAATTAAGACGTGTTTAAGTGTCTTTGTGTTGAGGTTAAAACTCTACATTAGGTCCCACACCAGAGTTAACCCTTGTGTCCAGAAATGGGGTCCAACCGACCCCACACAAGTAAAATTTGTATCATTTTCCACAGTCCTCTACATTTACCTCAGTCCTCGCACGCACAAGGGTTAAAGAGAACTTGACGGGTAAAATCCCTTTTTCCAAAAAGAGAACAATCAGTGAAGCTAAGATGCTCTCTCTCTATGTGGGCATGTTTTAAAACTTGGCTGTCCTGAGGGAGTTTTTGATTTCCTGTTTATTCGTGTAGAGTTTAGTAACATGACATGGAGTGTTTTTCTATTAAAAGGGTTTTCTTGCTGGAAAACATGCTATTTTTCCCTCACTTGGTATCCAAACACATTTTACCTCATTGAAACAACTTGAGTTTTTCCACTTGCACTGTCAGATAAAATAAAAGAACAAAATGCACAAATTTACATCTTCACTGCAAACATTTTCATTGTTCCTCTACTGTATGTGATTTTTGGGGGATGTGATCATAAAAGCAGAAGATAATTGAGCATAAAGACTAAAGAAGTGTAACTCGTGTTCATGTATGACAAAGCACAGACGCTTACATTTTTAATAAATTATATTGAACATATAAAACATAGATTTGGTAATAGCCTCTAGGTCTGAACAACAACAAAAAACAACAAACTATGAACAGATTGAATAGAAAACATTTTGAACAACAAACAGATCAGAAAGCACAGACGTCAAAATTAACAACATAAAAAACGAAACAACTACATTAGAGGCGAAGAAGTCTACGTGAATAATAAACGCTTACATTTGACTTTTGCTTAAACGTCGTCAAAGGTCTTTTGATCCACTCTGCTTGCTATATATGCATTTTTTTCTTTTTGCCTACAGTACGTGCTGTACGTAATTGCGTCACGGATTTGCCCACGTGTAGATGTTTATTCTCCTCGTGCACGTCGGCTGAAGGAGAAAAAGAGGTTTAACAAAGTCCGACTGGGATTGAGGCATATTAAAGAATATTTAGGTAAATTACATAAAATAATATAGCAAATATTGGCAGTATAGTGTTATCTTTGTTAAATATTTAATTAAGCATAAATAAGAAAAGGCATAACATATGATGCCTTCATGGTACATGGGATAGCCCCGAACAGTGGTAAAAAGTGTATTCTACACCTTTGACTAAACCTTTTACAAAATGTATTTGTTTATCCTATTTAGTGTTAATCTATATAAGGTCTATGGTGCATTTGAGTTCATAAAAATTAGTACATCATGGTAATTTGTTTGCCCTGACACAGAGAAGTGGGCTCACCAATCTGACAAAAATCCGCTGCTTGCAGTAGGGTAGGCCTACATGTCAAAATGTAAAACATAAGATGGCGGAGAACATGAAAAACAAAATAAGGTTAGACAATTTAAAAAGATCCATAGAAAGAAGTAAGTAAAAAAAAAAACTATTTTAGATTCACAGTATACGTTTTGTAATTGAAGTTACACTTTCAAAGTATAAATAAATGTGTTTTTTCCCGATGAAATCGTGGACACTGAACATAGCATGCAGAGTGTTAAGTCCCTCCCCGGATTTGACAAACGCGCACGCACCTTGTGCTTGTAAACAGAAGCTCACACGTGACACGGGGAGCAGAGCCGAGTCGCGCGACCGTATTGTCTGAACGGACAAAGAAGCGTACTGTGAGCGCGAGCTTCGGCCAGGTGAGCGGCCAGGTGTTATGGCAACCGGCGTTATGTGCGGCAACACGAAGCCGAGTTTTTGCTCGTTTAAAGACCGAGGTCTGGGAACGCGTTTGGTCGCTTGAACTTATTGTCTGAACCGCAAATCCTCGAGCTCGGTGGGAGAACATTGTTGACTGCGTTTTCGCTGCGCTCACGCACACAGCTGGTTTACTAAACTGGAGAGCCTTTGTTGTTCCAACGCAAATCTCGCTGATAGGGATTTTTTCCCCCTTTCTGTCGCTGTCGTCAACTAGCAGTAGCCTTTAGCCTCGACGTCAGAACAAAATTATTTCCGAACAACCTCAATCTGTGCATTCAGATTGAGGCCGGATGAGATGTCATTCGCCATGGAGGATAATTTGGAGTCCGGATGGGTGTCAGTCCGACCCAGAGTGTTCGACGAGAAAGAGAGGCATAAATTTGTTTTCATCGTGGCCTGGAACGACATCGAGGGAAAGTTCGCCATAACCTGTCACAACAGAACCGTCCAGAGACGGAGCACTTTTCTGGACTTGGATTGTAGCCCCGCGGCTGCGCTTCCTGTCCCCGCTGCTGCTGCTAAAAGTCCGGCCAAAGCGAAGAAAGACGAAGCCTGTCAAGCTGGTAAAGTTAGACCGCACTCTGTCCCGACAGGAAAACCCACAACAAGCACCAGAGCCTTAGACAAAAAGACTATAAAAGATGATGGCTTGAAGGCGTTCGAGTGCGTCAGCCTCCCGTTAGGGTCCTGGAATATTGTTACGCCGAAGGAGATGGACATGGAGATCCTGGACGTCCCTTCGTCTCCCGAGGATGCAGACCCGGGAGACGGTGAGCTCAGCCTCCGCGAGGACTTCAGCTGGGCCGGCCTGTTCTCCTTCCAAGACCTGCGGGCGGCCCACCAGCAGCTGTGCGCCGTCAACTCGGATCTGGAGCCCTGCTTGCCCCCGTTCCCGGAGGAGCAGTCCGGCGTGTGGACGGTGCTGTTCGGCGCCCCGGGGATGTCGCAGCGGGAGACGGACGCGCTGTGCTACCAGCTGCAGGTGTACCTGGGTCACGCCCTGGACACCTGCGGCTGGAAGATCCTCTCCCAGGTGCTTTTCTCCGAGGGCGACGACACGGAGGAGTACTACGAGAGCCTGAGCGAACTGAGGCAGAAAGGCTACGAAGATGCGCTGGAGGCGGCCAAAAGGCGGATGCAGGAGGTAAAGGGATTATTTTTCTCATAGTTTTT
Source organism: Poecilia formosa (assembly GCF_000485575.1). NCBI lineage: Eukaryota > Metazoa > Chordata > Actinopteri > Cyprinodontiformes > Poeciliidae > Poecilia > Poecilia formosa. Next base: position 145,929 of record NW_006799967.1, on the reverse strand, counting down.
ATTCTTAATAATAATAATAATAAAAAACACATAATCATTTAAGGTGATTTTAATTATGTCAAAACTCATATATGTGCCGTTTATTGTCAGTGTTTATAAGGTATCCTAATTGAGCCTCCTGTTCTCCGGACACCCACTCTCACCCTCTCCCCCTTTGCATAGTCTACCATCTGTTGCAGCAGCACACACACGGAGCAGTAATATGATCTGCTCTGGCCAGACATCCCACTCCAGTTGGCTGAATTGTAACAAGGAAGTTGCATAGAAACATAGGGAGAACAAATGGAGGTGGAGTTACGCAGCTGTTGGCTCTGTCTCCGCCGTTATCCCATATAACTAAAAACACGCAGCATCTTAATTCAGAGTTTGCGAAAACTTTGTGGGCCAGACAGGACATTTGTACAAGCCTTGGACAATGTACTAGCGTGCTTCAGATTGGCTTATGTTTAGTTATGATTATTGTATCGACCGCTAACATTTGCATGTTTTACACTAGGGCTGAAACGATTAATTAGATTAATCGTGATGACTCCATTATTGAGATAATCGTCAACTAATTTAGTCATCGATTAATCATTAACTGGAGTAGTACATATACATTTTCCATTTAAGACAAAAAAATCATTTTGCCTTTAAAAATGTTTTTAGAATTCCTCAAGTAATATCTATCTATCTATCTATCTATCTATCTATCTATCTATCTATCTATCTATCTATCTATCTATCTATCTATCTATCTATCTATCAGCTCAGCTCTATGTTCTACAGTTTTTCACATATTGATGTAAGAAATATTTTCTAGTTACAAATGAATCCTTTGCTAGAAATAATCAAGCATACACTAAAATACGGTTATTGTATATAATAAAGTGTTTGTTTTCTTATTTTTTAAAAAGGAATTGAATTGTTTATTCTGATTTTTTTAAAGTATCTTATGTATAAAAAAATCACACACAGTCATAAATATTCAAGCAAATACTTTTTTAAATATTTTGAATATGACAAACTGAATTAAAACTCACAAACACAAGAAGCTGTGAAGCCACCACCACGTTTCTCGCGTCCATTCCATTCTTTAAAGGACGCTTTCAGATTAAAACAAAAACAAAACAAACAAAACAAACAAACAAACAAAAAAAAAAACCTTTCCAGACCTTGGATTCTATACCTTCCCTTTCACAATTATCTACCTGGTTGCATTGGTTTACAAAATGACCAAACACGATTAATTAGGTTTCTGTTTGTTCCAGAACAAAATGTGAAGTAGTTTTACAAGAGTCTGTGAAAGCCAGGTAACAACCCAGTTATAAAGATGGTCCTTGGGGGTAGAGATGGGCGGGCGGGGGGCAGAAACGAAGCCAACTGCAAGTCTTTCATCATCCTGGCTTTGTTCATCTGTTTGATTCACAAACAGCTGTGTGAGGGCTCGGCCAGGACCAAAATAACCTACACGATGACGAAGTGACTCACTTTTAGGTTTATATGCGACGCCACTTTTCTGACAGACTTTTTTTTTAGAGCAGACTGTGACTTGTTTTATCAGGTCATTTTCTGTGATAGGCTTAACCTGCATTAAGAAGCAAGCAGTTCCGATACAATGTATGACTTCTACAGCTGCTTTTCAGTTGCCTTTTTCTTAGAAAATTAGTGAAAAGTGATCATTTCTTTTGGATCACATTTGTTGATCAGTTGTTTTATTGTTGTCCTCATTCCTTGATCTCATGATGTGTCGTGTGAGTTCTCTTGGCAACTTCTATATTTGCATTTTTTAACCTCAAACCCGTTTCGTCATCAGAGGGATGACCTCTGATTTTTGGGCTGATATTGATATCTGATGTTAACATGTTACGGCTGATAGGAATGTTATTGTTCATGCAATTTTCTTCAAAGAGTCATTCTAGATGGAGATGGCTGTGGGCAAGAACGGTTTCCTGTAGAGGTCTGAATTGCTGTGGTTCTGAAGAAGCCTCTGACTGAACACAGTTTGTTATAACAGTTTTATAGGTGCTGCTGCAGTCCATAATTGTCTTGGTTTTACAATAACAATATCTAGTCATTAATGGCAACAAGAAGGAAATTAATATACATTAATATCAGCTCCTGGTTTACATATTGGACTGATACAGATATGTTAGAAATAAAATATAAGATATATATATACCTCTTATGTTTCAGGTTGAATTTCTAATGTATGGCACAGGTGAAGTTGAGATGTTTTTATGTGGAACTAACACATTTAAGAGCAAATTGAACAGACAACATCAGATAGACATGGTGCACTTTTTGGAAATTCTCTTCTCTTTTAATATATATAAACTCACTTGTTGATTATTAAAGGGGCAGCATAATGTATTTTGCAGGCATATAGTGCAATTTTATAGCACTATCAATTAACTATGCTACCTTCAGTTGTTACATAAATCATATATGACTTTAAAAATTTGACTTTGTCATTTAATTTCTTGAAATTGGGTCTATGTCTCTTTAAGAAACTCCTGCTCTTTCTGAGACTCTACCTTTAGAAAGTCATGACAACATGGCTCCTCTATTAAACCTTTAATTTTTTTGCCAGGATTTCACTGAGCAGTAGTAGTGCAATGAGCTCAGCAGATGTGCTTTTCCAACAGGTGTTTGCTAATTGCTGCTGGCTAGTCTGAAGGAACTGAGCAGGGGAGAAGTGCTCTGTGAGGCCAAAGCTCAGAAGCTTACGCTGCATGCCAAAGGAGGAGCTTTGTCCTTGAAGGCGGAGCTAGGTCCATCCAGGTGTTTTGCATGGGAGATTAAAGAATTTCTCAAACATGCATGAAAGAAACAATGTTAATGTTTCTTAACAATGTTAATGTTTCTTTGATGAGGGAATAGCATCATAACGTGTAAAGCTAGTAAAAGTCGATTTTTACGTAATGCTACTTTAAAGTAGGCGATCCATTAGACGCTGCCTTCTTTTATGACACAAGTGTCTTTATCCTGGAAGGTTTCTGTCATCAGAAACGCAGCACAATACAACAGTCAAGCGAAACTCAGCAACAGCAGAGATAATATTTACTCTATTTTATTGGATTGTACATGTTTTTCTGTTTTCCAGGTCAGTAAGTCCGTTCCTAATAAACGCTTACTGTAGGCGGTGCGAGGCTGTTCTGACCCGGAGCTGCTGCTATGAAGGGTCTAATCCTGTTGAGACAGGATAAGAAAGAGGACAGACTAGTTTACTTTGGTTAAACGGAGCTGCTGGTTGATGTCCGTAAATTTAGCAACACATCTCCGAAATCAATCTGCAGTTTTCCAGCTTTATTGGGTAATCATTATAATTTGAGTTGCAATATTAATCAGCACGCATTCTGGTTATATATTAGGGGAAAATATAGAATATTTCCTGCTAAGATGTTTTTACTTTCCATTTAAATCAACACCAGCTTTCCCCTGATTGGTTCGTTAAAGTTCTGGAGCAGCTGCAGACTTAAAATACTTGTGTTATTTTTATGAAATCGCTGCGCTGTCTGGTCTTATCACCATCACACTGACAGACCGTGTCAGTGTCCAGACCTTGCTCTCTCAGATATCCGGGACAGGACGGACCGGTGGTCTAAGACCACGCATCCCCTCCGTGTATCTGTTGATCATTGACCACAGTCACTTTGACCGTTTTCCCTTATCTCTGACCTGTTACTAAAGAAACCCAGACCAACAGCTTATCAGCAGTGAAGTTCGTGCTTTAAAAGCTAATAGTTATAGATTAATGGCTTACTCAGATATTTATGGTTTTTATGTAGTGCAAAAAATGTGATAATGTAGTAGTCTTATAAACTAAACTTTATTAGTTGTTTTAGATATAGAACATAGACTCTCAAAGTACTTTATATGAAGAGTAAAGGACTTTGTTGTATTGCACCAGGGCTACAGAACAACTTCCTCATGAATCAAAAGCTAAAATTTTTAAATCAGTATTGCATCATAAAAATACAATACGTTTCTGAGTTGGAGAGGATTTCAGTTTTACAGGATTTAAAATTTCTCTAGATCTAATCCCTAATTGTCATTAATTCACAAATGTATGAACGTCTGTCTCCTGAATGAAGGTTTGGTCTTACTTTTTGTAAAATGATGCAGCCACTCACCGTGACCTTTTGTTCACATTGCTAACGTCACTTTGGGGAAATGTGGGTGTATTTTATTCTGTCAGACTTGCACTCAATTTTATGTGTTCACAATTTATTTAGATTTTGCCTACTGGACATGTAAAGTCATTCTACAGAATCAGCACTTTTCAACATTTTAAAGCATCCATTATAATTTGGGGAGTTCTGTTTTGGGACTTTGGATCTTATTAGCCTGTTTATTGATGTGTTGGCAACGGAGGGATATTTTTCTTCGTCTGTTCAATCAGATTTGACAGACGAAGGACCGGGAGACTGCAGGGTTGTTTCAACAACATCAGCTACCTTCTCAAGTGGGATTCCCCAAGGAACCATATTTGACCCACTGCTTTTCCTTAAACATACTGTGTTTGGATCAGCTCTTCATAGAGTTGAAATTTAATTAAAATTGCTACATTTTTGTTTTCCTTGTTGAAACAAGCCGTGCCGTGATTTCTGGGTGATTTAAAATGATTAATTTTGCAATATTGTCTAAAGTTGAGTGAAGAAAGAAGCAAATAGTCCTACTTTGGCTCTACAGCTACATGGCTTTTGTTCTCCTTCCACGGGCTTTTAGAACATTCTGAAATTGATAAGATTTATTTAGTTGTGTTTATGTGGCCTATCTCCTTGTTACCTACCTTGTTAACTTTACAGAGATGAGCAGCTGCCATTCTCTAACTTTCCTTTTTAAACTGGGGTACCCACTTACACCCAACATTTCCAAAAGCCGTTTTAGGACGTTAGTTCTTTGTAGGTAATTTGTTTAATTGCTCTGTGTTTTGAGTTTCCAGTTGGAAATGCATCTCCTTTTTTCTTTTTTTGCTTTTCAAACATCCGCATAAATCAACTAACTACATTTTGTGCAGATATTCGTGTTAATTCAGTGGCGACAGACGTTACATTTACTGTCTTTCAGGAAGCATTCCATCTTTGAGGAGGCCTGTTCACAGTCTGCATGAAAGAAAGTGAAGGCCTTCTCTTTCCTGAGTTGTATTTCAATTAAAAGGCACGAAGAGAAGAAAACTACTGCGGCGTAAGACAGAACAGATTTATTGCCAACAGGAACCGGTCTTAATGATGGGGTCTGTATATCACCGAGAGGAAGATCTTCTAATTACGTCCTCCGCGCTTTTGCGGAGGGCTTTTGTTGCCTTTAATGCTAAACTTAGCTTGTAAAATTGTACCTTTGTAAAAGTGCTTTTAAAACACGAATCCAAACCTGCCGGCTAACTTGTTGCAAGTCAGCCTCATTAACTTTGAGCTCATGAGCTTTGAGTTGGCTAATGGCGCTTTTTTTTTTTCCTCGTTTTGTAGGCATCACGTCTCTATGCTGTTGAAGTGAAGTGGAACAATAACTTATTCATCATTTTTCCAGTCTTTGAACTCATATTTCATATTGATTCTAAATGATGTAATAACACTTTAAAAGTAGACTTTTCCAAACCCTATCCTGTGTGACTTCTTGGCTCATTTAGCTCAGGGGGTTTCCTGGCTAGCGGGGTGTGGGGCTGGTCAGCGGTTACCAGGGAAACCCAGGGCCAAGGTAAACAGTAGGGGCAGTGTTGGAGCTGAATCGGGCAGTGTATGTCACAGTGTAGATGGGCTTAGGAAAATCAGCTCAGAGTTGATATAAAAGTCGTCATTCATATCTGTGGCAGATAGAGGAGCAGTTTATTCGCCTCTTCAGATGATTGTTGGACGGTGATACTTTCAGTGCCGCGTCTGAAGCAGAAGTAGAGGAGATGTGTTACGCAGTTTGAATCAAAGAAGCTGGTTTCTGAGAGCCCTAAACAAAAGCTCGACTTAGTGGCGTTTTTAAGAACAATGAACAGTCTGTGGATTGTTGAACATATGGTATGAATCAGTAGCAGTCAGGATCAGTGGTTGTTTTTTTTTTTTTTTTTTTTTTTTGGATTTTTACTCAACAATGTGTTTTGTGATATCATTCCTGGCTACACATTAATGAGCATGTACTTACAAATCCTCCCAGGCTGAGTCTTTGTGCTTGTTGAAAGGTTTTTTTTTTTATTCCTTGCTTTGAGGTAGCCATTGTTTCAGACTGCATTTAGTTCAAATTGGAGCCAATTTAAAATGAAGTTTTAAATAATTAAAAAAAAATTAGGATTAGAGTTTATCTGTTATAAAATGGATTAGAGTCGGCAGAAAAATACAAGCTCCAAAGAACATAGAACAAAGTAAGGTAAACCACTCTATGAACACATAACTTGTTAAAAATTGGCACTTAACTGAACGCGTTCTTGCCATAACTTAAAGCTGTAGTATTAAACTTTTTTCTTTCTTTTTTTTTTTTTTTTTTTACATATTTGTTCAAAATGTTCATTCATGTAAAATGAACTCTTCTGCCTTCTCCCACTGCTCCGAGTACTAATTGCAGAAATACTCTACTCGGTCAGAAACAACCAATCAGAGCCAGGAGGAGGGTCTTAGCGCTGTCAATCACTCTCACGCTCACCCTGCAACATACTGCAGCTTTAAACTATTTCCTTAACTAGAAGGTTGGAATGCAATACTTTAATGAGTTTGCTCCTGAATCACAATTTTTATTTTATTTGCCAGTTTATTTTCTCTGAAATGGAAAGGTAGTTTAATTAGGGAAGCATGATCTATCTGCATCTACACTGGTACTAACAGATGTTCATAATTTTTTAACATATTGGTAAGGGTCTGATAAGTAGAACTGGGCTGATATTAATAAATGTTTATGTTCATTTTTTTGGTGTTTGTGTTTCAGGAGGGGGGGGGGCTTGGCACGTCACTAGCAACTTTTTAACTATAGCGTTACCCTTGACTACAAGAACGTTAGATGTAGCACCAGCTACGTTTTATGTCGTCTTCGGTCCGCTTAATACGCGCCATCAATTTACCACGTGCAATACAATAATGTTTTGGATTATTTTCAGTATTTTTTTGTGAAATGAAACCATTTCAAGAAACTGCTTTATGTTTACAAGTAATTTACAAAACAACTTGTATAAAGATCATATTAGAAAATTCAACTTTCCTGCTTACAAATCCTAAAAATCCTTAAGTTCGTACATACTTGGCTCTCAGTCTACTATGGTTAAATTAAACTCTGTTGGTTAAGTCCCCAAAACCCCCTTTAACTCTGTAGCCCAGTGGCCCACATCCTCCTAAATCCGGCCCTGGTGTTGAGGATTTCATAAGTAAAAATGTCCTTTACTAAAGGTAATGAAGTGTTCACACAGATTAAACCCTGAAACAAAAGCATGCGTTGCAAGATGATGTAGAAACTGTCATGTGACATATTGGTGTTATTAATGTTATCAAGTGAGTCTGAAATCTCTCTTTTTTTTACCCTGATAATGATCTATTTCAGTTACAGTAATCAAGAAATGCCGTTTACATGGCGGCGTATTAATCAGAGTAAAGGCTGAGTAAACATGTTTGTCCTAAAGCCACTAATGCAGCTCAGATGATCACTAAGAGGGCAGTGAGTTAAAGCACTATATATAGTTCAAAAATGTCTGGGAATGTGGCCAAATGTAATCTAGGGGAATAATCGTCCAGAATGTGTAGCAATCAGTGATCCTGGTTGATGTGCTTTATGTAAGCCCCTTATATATGAAGCAGGTGAGTGAGAAATTTACACTTTCCTCCAAACATGGACTTCAGCTTCATGTTCTACATCGAAGGAATATGAGAAAAATAAAGCAAACTTTATTGAGCATACATATAATAAAGGCACATTGTCTGTACCCTTGTGTCTGAACAATAAACAATAATAAAAAAATTGATAATGACAAAAATCAAGGATAAAGTCAGCTATTTTTTCTACGATTATAGAAAAAAGTCATAACATTACGAGAATAAAGTCGTACAGGAATAATAACACAAGAATAAAGTTGAAATAATGGCAATAAAGTCATAGTATTATGGGAATAAAGTCTTCGTATGACTTTATTCTTGAAATATGACTTTTCTTATATTATAATGACTTTATCCTTATGTTTCCCATACGACTTTATTCTTGTAATGATGTTATTTTGTATGATGCTATGACTTTAGTCTCATAATATGTTATTCTTGTAATATTATGACTTCTTGTAATTTTGTCATTTAATTTTTTCTTTTTCCTTAGTTTAACCCTAAAGCTCCATTGTAGGATCTTGATTGTAAAATTTAAAAAGTGACTTATTTTAAGTTTGCTTACATAACTTGTTGCTCTAACTTTGCTGTGAGGCGTCAGCATGAGCATTGGAGCCAACCTACAACTCTCCAAATGCACTTTTTTAATGAATTCAAACCATTTTTCAACATTGAGGGTGGTTCGTGGTCCACTTTTCAAGCCTCTGTCCCGTGTGCTTTGTCCCAGGTGTTGGACAAGCACAAGGCCACGGACAGCATGGTGGAGCTGCTGCAGGTGTACCCCGAGGAGGACGAGGCGTACGGCGAGCTGCTGGAGGCGACGACTCAGCTGTACCACTACCTGCTGCAGCCCTTCAGGGACATCAGGGAAGTGGCAACTCTGCGGCGGCAGCAAATTAAGGTAATTCTGCACACAGGCACACATAAACAAATACCCATCTGTTTTTCGAGCTTGTTTTAAGCAGGTTTAGACCTCCATGTAGCCGGATTACTCATTTGCCCTTGAAGACAATTTGCCTCCTGTCGGGCGGATCTTCATAAATCAGTGGACCACACGGTAAAAAAAAACCGGGTTCTGTGGTTTTGGATAGAGCAAGGCGACCCTCCTCCAGTGAGCATCCACGCATAAACCCACTGCCGTCACATTACTGGTACATGCTGAGGCTTATGAAGCTGCCGTGGTGATGATGAAGATGATGGCAGGATGGAGGGTAGAGGATCAGCTAGAGAGGCTTTTTCCCCCTTGCCTAGAGCAGATTAACCACCAGTCTAAGTATTATTACAGCGGCCACTAAACCACTCGGTAATTCTGCAGCCTCAGCACTCTTCCTCTGCTCTCTTTGTTGCCTTTCTTCATCAGAGGCTTGGAGAGAATCTAGTGAGCTTCAGAGGTGACCCTTGATAAAACCTGTCCTATCGGTCAGCAGGTCAACGCGTACATCTGGACAATTGTTAGACAGTTGCAAAACTGATGTGTGCTGAATTTAATTTTGAACTTTAAATATTAGCACCTCTCAAATAAGCAACAGAACAACAAAAGCTTACACTTTTCAATTCAAGTTTATTTGTGTAGCAAATTTCAGCAACAGGGCAGGTCTATATCATAAAAACATCCTACAGTCATCAATTGTGATGACTGTAGGATGTCATCACAATTAAATTTAAATTTAAATTTAATTTAAATTTAATTTAAATTTAAATTAAATTTAAATTTAAATGTTCAACTTACTTGTTCAAAAGTAACTCTAAACAGGTGGGGTTTTAGCCTTTAGTTTAACTTTCCCACGGTCTTAAGAGATGTGGCCATTTGGACCCCATGAGTATTTTACTCTGTTGTGGTCCAAAGAGGTCACACTGACCTCATGTGTGCTTCTACAATCTTTTCTTTGCGTGGTTCTGGGAACTGACGGTCTGACAGGACAGTCTCCCTCCCGACCTCTGTTTCCCTGCTGTCCAACCGTGGCATTTGCCACGCTCCTCCTGAGCGCTGGATTAAAGGAACTGTGTGTCAGCTGTTTTCTAGAAGCTCCAGATTTGTGGTGCAAAGATACTGAATGTTGGTTGTCCATGTCTGGTTCTAGTAGTCTAGAACCAGAATACCAGAGTGGTTGGTCAGGTTGACACAACAACAGATCTTCAATGTATTTTGGCGCTATGTCGTTAAATGGTTTAAAAACTAACAAAAGTGTTTTAAAGTCTATTCTATGAGCTACAGGGAGCCAGTGTAAGGACTTTATATCTGTGATGATGTGCTCTCATCATCACTCATCATTAGGTCTAGATAGCCTATTCTATCTACACCAAAAGAGTGCATCTTTTCGTGCTTTTGGAAACTTATTTTTGCATAATACACATATATAGCATAGGAAGGAGTGCGTTTTTAAAGACAAATCATGATTTTGCTGCTGCCTCAGCTTTATGTCAATGTTTAGCCTTTCACAATTTCTCACTGTGGCTGCCAACAACCCTTAGCTCATTAAGTTGTCTGCTATAACCACTACAGTCGGCTCCAGATGGAAGGAGTCCTTTTCTCAAGTCCAGTGGTCTTGTGTTAAAATTTAACACATCCACTTTAGTTTAGTGTAATTGGTAGAGTAGTCATCCTGGGATCAGAAAGTCGTGAGTCGGTGTGACTGGAAAACCGCTCATTATGGTCCATTTCCAAGAAAGTTTTTAAGGGACTTTTAACTGAGACAATTCAAGCTTCAGCAGTACAGATTGTTGGTCATTTAGGACGTGATAATTATAAATGAAGCCTTGGTCCTGTAAACTGATGTAGATTTTTTTTATTTTTATAGATTTTTACGTTTAAATAGCCAAAAAGATTCTGCATTTGAGTGTATTTTTTTGGCACTACAAAGAAAGCTAAAACTGAGGACACTCTGTTGGTGATTTAAATTGTTTTCATAGTTTGTCCTCAATGTACATCAAACCTTGGGATTTTGCTAAAGCAAAAATACTCCTGTGCAATTTATTTTTGGTAAGAGTCTGTAGTTTGTTTTTAAAAGGGCAGTGGTGCATAAAATTTCCTTTTTTTTTTGCATCATGTTATAATGTTATTCCCTCATCCAAACATACCTGGAGTGTTGCTTTGATTATTTCATGCATGTTTGAGAAATGCTTTAATCTCCCATGGCAACCATTGGGGGGAGCGAGGGCCACCTTCCTGGACGAAGCTCCTCTGATCTGCAGTTTCCAAACTTCTGAGCTTCCACCTCACAGAGCGAGCCTCCTCCACTCAGCTCCTTCAGACTAGCCAGCAGCAATTAGCAAACACCTGGTAGAACTGAACATCAGCCGAGCTCATTATAGAAGCTGCCTATCTGTGAAATGGTGGTTAAAAACGTTGTTAAAGTGTTAATAGAGGAGCCATGTTGTGACGACTTTCTGAAGGCGGAGCTTCAGAAAGAGCAGGAGTTTCTTAAAGAGACAGAGGCCCAATTTCAACGCATTAAATTACAAAGTCATGTTTCTTTAAAGTCACATTTGAAATATATGGCATTTTCTATAACAACTTAAGGTAACATAGTTCCTTGATTGTGCTTTAAAATGGCACTTTGTGACCAGAAAACACAATGGAGCCCCTTCATAATATGAAAAGTAAAATAATTAAAGAACATTTTGTTGTTGTTGTTCGTTAATTTAATAACATGGACAGGAATGTGCAAAATCTTTCACGTATATTTGAAAGCACCACCTCGTTCGGTTAAAACAAGCTTGGATTGTTTCTCAGGTATTGTTCGGCGCTTTTCAATAAAATAAGATTGAAACATCAAAGGTGTCACTATGACTTTATAGCACCTGGGAAAAAAAAAAAAAAACGGGTATCACCAGGTCAGGCTTTTTAAAGATCGTGATCGGCCAGAAAACTGCAATCGGCGCTCCCCCCTGATGAACAGTGCTTCTCCTTCTCTAATCTGCATTCCTTACTCAGCATGCTGATCCCGCATGGCTTCACCAACCAACACAAACAACTGTGTGTTTGTGGGTGTGTTTATGACCCTCTATTATGATGGTATTTAGGTTCTGGGGTGGATACTGATCTAAATACAGAATTTACAGTTTCTCTCAAAATGTAAAATGTCCGTAGAGCAGAAATCTGTTTTAAATTTCACCTTTCCTCGTCGGTGAATTCGCTAAAAAGACCGACTACAGTTTAAGAAATTGCTTGATGTTATCTTGCTTTTCTTTTAGAGCTCTAGAAAGTATTTCAAGCTCACCGGTGAGTCAGAGTGTTGATCTGTGTGGAACAGGAGAACTGTGTTTATTAATATCAGCTCTATGGAGTTGAATGGGTTCATCCTGTTGTCAGAACTCTCTTCTATGTGCTTTGATTGTTAATTAAAAGCACTGCTCTCATTGGCTACCTGTGAAAAAGCTGTAGTTTAATCAGTTAATGAGGTTTAACACACATATCACGTGTAGGGTATTTTTAATTTATTATTTTGAATCTTAATTAAGTGATTAATTATAGGCCACATTACTGTAAAATAAGAGTTGAATAAATAAAACTGATAGGCTCTTTGTTTAAACGCATAACACGATTCAAGGAATTTTTCTCTCTCTCTAATTTCAGCATTTCTTCACCGTTTTTGTTTTCATAGATGGAAAATCTGCTGGATGCCAAAGTTTTTTTTTTTGTTTTTTTTCCCCAGCTCTGCCACCTGCTTCCCTCAGGGCGATCCAACGACTAAAAACAAAGCTGTATGCAAACAAATTTGGTTTGTAACCTCACACAGGAAGTAGTTTTTTCCCCCCTCCCTCTCCATCTTTAACTCATGAGGGAAAATGAAGGAGTTGGGAATTGGTACACATTTTCATTTACATGCAGTTTGCATTGTGCTTGGCGTTGCTGCTAAAAGAGCAGTCGGGGATCAGTTTCTGACTGGAGCAGCAGCCTCGCCTGACCTCCTTTGTTGGTGTGAATGTAAATACTGGAGGGATGTGTGAGACTGTTGTAAAAACACGAGTGCTTCAGATTGCAAGCTAAGCTGGAAGAATGAGCCATTTATGCTGAGTGTCTCTTCTGTCTGCTCTGTGCCTTGAAGTTTTGTATCTGATTTGTGGATTAGAAGTGCACCAACTGCAGTTTTCTGACCAGTTACCCATTTTATAAAAATCCTGACCTGCTGATTACAATTTTTTTGGCTGAGAAGTCTCTAAACGTAGTGAAAAAGTAGGTAGCAGTGCATGAGATCGGTTTCACATGTTTGCATTAGCTGATATTTGAGCTCCCAAAATTGGGGAAATGATCCGATTTATCAGGATGTTTTTCTTTAGAAGGCAAATGAGCTTAGAAGTGGTGGCACAACGAAGCAAAAACAAGCCCAGTCAAAATCCAGACCCAAATCTCATTCAAAAATCTGCAGCAAGACCTGAAAATAAATGTTCACATGCATTCACCATGTAGCCTGACTTGGTTATGAGTCAGGTTACAATATTCAATATTCTGCTAATGTCAAAAAACACGTTTGTGGTTATGACATGTCAAAGCTGAAGCGTTTACATCCCAATCTGTGAGTGAAAGAGAAGCTGCTCATTTGAATGGAAGATCTCCTGATGGGTGCCTAGTGAACTATGGCAACCTGCAGGACGAACCTACACGCTGTGGGTGTCCTGTTGCCTGGAAGGTCAGTGGGTGGCCATGAATTAGAAATGTGGCAATACCCCCAATGCGTCTGAGGCGGATCGCGCCGCAGTCGGGGTCCAATTACCGCTTCACACAGCCTGCATTGTCACACGGTAACGGCTGTCCCTTTGGTCCCCCGATCCCACCTGCGGGGTTCGCCTTCCTCTGTGAGGCAAATTCGACCCCGATTCAAAAATGTCACATGGCATAATATTCAAATTAATTAGTTCTGTGGCCTGGATCGAAGTAAATTGTCTCCCTGATTACAGCTGCTGTCGTTATTAATCTATTGTTGGGTTTAAACCAATCAGAATTGTCTCGGATTCCATGAGCTCCACATTCTGGTGCTCGTTACCAAACCAAATCCAGTTTTTAACCACGTGAACCAGCATCTTTCTGAGGCATTTATTCTCTTTGCTCGCCTCTATTAAGAGTTTTAAAGAGCATTTTATTTTAGGTCCAAGTCTAAAAACCTTTTATGTTCATTCAAAAGAAATCCTCTAAAACGGCTGAGAAACCTAATGTCTCCTCTTTTCCACCTTTAAGAAGTTCCAGCTGCTTGATAAACACTCCCGTGTGTGTGTGTGTGTGTGTGTGTGTGTGTGTGTGTGTGTGTGTGTGTG
>NW_006799967.1:89177-131895 GCF_000485575.1 Poecilia formosa | reverse complement strand
GTGTGTGCGCGCGCGTGTTTGCGCATCTGATCCTTCCTATTTTAACCAAATGCGATAGAGACCACCATGACAGCACGCATGTCGTAATCCCAGCACTCCATCATGGGAAGTGGTGTCACCTCTATTTAAAGACCGTTTGACACGTCTGCTTTCAGTCTCCCGTTCGAGCCGCAGTGTCGAGACCTGCCGCCGCCACCGTGTTCATAAGGAGGGAACACTGACTGCTACCCGTTTGTGTCGGAGCCTCCTGCTTTGCATAAAAACCAGTTCAGCAGACTCCAAATCACGAGGCGGTTTTAATATCGAGATGTTTGGCTTCAGGTCGTTGTGTCGCTCAGGTCAACGGGGTCAAAGCGAGCAGAATCGGCAACAAGATGAAGATAGAAATAGGTTGTGCCGTTTACACTGTACGCTGTCCAACTTGCAATACCCAAACACTGATGTAATGCACTCGACTTTTTCTTGACTAGATTATAATTGTTTTTTTTTTTCCTTTTTTTTAATGGTGCTGATGTAATCTCCCCGCCCCCATTCATGCTCTCTGCTTCACCTCCAGACCACTCCCTGTGCTCATGCCTCCCGCGCACGGTTCCCCAGGAACACAACGCGCTCACCCAGTCACCACGCCGTCTGCTTTCAAGTTCTTTTGTTGGCGATTATTGTAGCGGTGTTTATTTTGCAGCTCCTGCGCTCGCATCTGTTTTACATTGAGACTTTACTATCCGGCTGCACGTGCCGAGAGGCCCTGGAAGGGAGTCTGTTTTATTGGCTGTGTACATTTTGTTCCACACGCTGCCCATCGTGTCATCGTTGTGGTTGTTTCCTAGTGAGGTCTCACACATGGCAAGCGCTTTCAGCTCATCTAGCTTTTTTTTCACTCATGACTTAGGATTAGCAGCTAAAATGTTACAACTTTAAAAGTTGTGCATTATTTTTTAAAAATGTCCTTTAGTGGATTGTTTTAACATTTGACCAGTGGGAAACTGGGTTACTGTCACTATAAACACTAATAGCCGTACCCTTCACCACCCTCTGCTGTGGACTGAGAGTATTACAGAACCCTTAGTGGGTTTTTTTACTAGATACTGTGAGGCTGAGGAAGGAAAAATTGTGCCTTGTCAAAGTATTCACACCCTTTGAACCTCTCTGTGAAGGCCCCAGATGTTTATGAGAGGACATTAGTGAGCAAATTAGTGGCATCATAAAGGCAAAGAAAACTAAAACTGCACATTACTCCCAACGCAGCATCCCTCCTACAAAACACCAGTTTGTTTAAATTAAAACAACAAATTCAAATGAACCAATCACATTTATCGTTGTTTTCAGCTTAACAATTACGTGCCATGTTGTGTTAGTCTGTCCTGATAAAATACATCAAAGTTTACTCTACTGTACACAATGTGATGGACATGAAAGAGAGGTGGTTGAGATTTATTTCTACTAATATTATTCCAGTTCCAGCTGTCAGAACTTTGTGTGTTGAACCTGCTCTGCCTCTCTCGTCAGATCTGCCTGGAGACGGAACGTCTCGGCCCTCGCCGCGTGGAGAGCCTGAGGAAAGAGGATGAGGAGTGGCAGAAGAAGGCTCAGGCTGCCGTGCTCGCCATTCAAGACCTGACTGTGAAGTTCTTTGAAACCACAACCCGAGCTCAGAAAGGTAAACGGAGACGAGAGGCATTTCCTCCATCCGTGGGAAAATGTCAGACACTCCATTTACTTTGGCGTTTTAACATTTGAGTGTATGTAGGTCGTTTATAGATGCGTTGCAGCGTGACGTGCGCTAGAGCCTTCACTCCATCGTCCAACCAGAGGGCAAAGCGCTCGCCGACGATGACGACCACTGGTTTTAGTTGTAAAGTTGTCAACACGACGTGGTGAATCTTAAATGTATGCATGATATGTAAAAGAAAATACGACACATGGATTTGCTACCAGCCATCAACACAATGACATCTAGAAAAGGTAGATGAATAGTTTTAATTAGAAAAACAGAGAGACAGATTGAGGTAGGTCAGTTATGCTAGCTTGACTTTGACAACCGTAATATGTAGATGTGCTGCAGAAATCGGTGCGTTTCGGGCCAGCAAAAAAAAGTAAATAAAAAAGGTGAACCACCCACCAACTCTCACAGATTAACAGTAGAGCAGGTGTTTAGATTAGCTAACCAACCACCGCCGCATTCAGACGATCGCTTTTTAATAAACATCAAGCCTGTAGACACAGAAATGTAACCGACTGAATGTTCTGTTCTTTGTGTGCGAAATGTTTGCTTGTTTTTTGGTGCTAAATACTGACACTTTAGTGGAGCTGTTGTTAGTCAGTTGCTATGACAACATGTCTGTGTGCAGCATAGCTGACAGGGAGCGAGAAAAAAGAAGAATACAAGTGGTTTATAGTTTTTCTTCAACGGTTTTTTCGAGTCACTTTTTTTCCCTTTGCAGTGGCACTAAATTAATAATAGAAACATCTGGGGTTTCATTTTGTTATCAGAATTGTTCTACCATGGCAGCGTTGTGCACATGCACAAAATTTAAAGATGTAAAAATAACATTCTTTATGGAATAAGTTAGTTTTTTTCCTGCTCTACATACAAAAGGGATTTTATTAATATTTGATCAAAGTATCTTTTAAACTGGAGTACAACTAAAATGTGCCAAAGCATCAGTTAAATTCAACTGGTTCCTGTTTTCACCAATGCTGTGTTCCCTCCTGCATGTCCGCAGCTCTGTACGAGCGGATGCGCGCCGACCAGAGGAAGTTCGGAAAGTCAGCGTGGGCCACGGCAATCGAACGCATGGAGCGGCTGCAGTACGCCGTTTCCAAGGAAACCCTGCAGCTCATGAGGGCCAAGGAAATCTGCCTGGAACAGAAGAAGCACGGCTTGAAGGAAGAGGTAAAACGGAGCGACGCAATGAAGAAAAAGAAAAGTTAATACAGACAAAGTGTTTTTACTTTAATAAGTTGGTGCTTTTCCAAAAACAAGACTTGTGCGTTAAGAGATGGAGGGAAAATAAGCAAGATAATGGACTCAGAGCAATGATCTCATGGCTCTGGCATCCCGTGATGGAGGGAGGAACATCCTGCTGTACAACAGTGGAAATGACTCACTGGGAATGACAATCGGGTCAAACGTTTGCTTTTCATGCAAACCTGCACCCTGCGTCTCATCTCAGGAGTCGAATGCTACCAAACAGGAATCCGCTTCGGTTTCCACTCCGTCCGACTCGTATCAGAAACAAAAAGCGCAGTCGGATCATGTTTTATGTTTTTTGGGAAAATCAGCCTGTCTGCATGTCTGTGTCCTTGGAGGCCAGGGAGGGCATGACGTAACGCTGAGCCTCTGCTTTTTCCAGATGCAGAGTCTGCAGGGTGGGGAGGATGCAATGATGCGACTGGACCAGCTGGAGGCGCTGTACTACGAGCTGCAGCTGCAGCTGTACGACATTCAGGCCGAGGTGCTGCGCTGCGAGGAGCTGCTGCTGACCGCGCAGCTGCAGAGTCTGCGCAGGCAGATGATGGGTGAGCGTCTGCGTGGCAGCGCTGTTTCTGTCGGATCCAGGGGGAAAAAAACACTTTCTAAAAATGTTGTATCCTGTCCCTAAAAATAACTTTTTTTGTGTTACTATGACGCTTATTTATTTTTTATATTTTTAGTTTGTTGTATGAGTGTCAGAAATTTTAGTTTAAATCATCCTGACCCTATTAAAGTATTAATAGAGGAGAAATCCTGAAGGCGGAGTTTCATAAAGCACCCTTTAACTCTTTTCATAAAGAGCAGAAGTTTTTAAAAAGATGCTTCATATCAAAGTCAAATTTATTTTGAACCATATTTGATATACGCAGCATTTTTATAACGACTGAAGATAACATAGTAACTTGATTGTGCTATGAAATGACACTCTGTGGCTGGACAACACATAAAAATGTCCTTTAAATTAAAATGAAGTGCTTGTTTTTGTTCTAACTCACTTTATCAAACATTTTAATCGTGACTGCTGTAACACATTTTAGTGAAAATGTGGTACAGTTTGGGAACATCACTCCTTAATCTGACAAGATAATTTAGATACATTCTTGTTAAAACTCAAAGGCTCTTGCTGATTATTTCCTCGTGTTCTCTTGTTCACCTGATCTGGCTCTAACAAAGCCATTTATTCGTCAAACTAAAACCTCTGCTGGTTCTTCTCCCAGAGCGACAGGATGAGGTGGTCTACTATGATGCCTTCGAGAGCCCAGACGCCATGAAGGGCGAAGAGGAGCCCGCATCCCCTCCGTTGCCCCTCAGAGATGAAGAACTGTGCGTCCTGCAGCAGAGGACGCGGCAACTGGAGGCCCGGAGGGGCCGCATCACTGCCAAGAAAGTCTACCTCAAAAACAAGAAGGTCCGATCTGCGTGCTCCTTCAAATGCCGCCGGGTGTTTCTAGCTATTTAAAGCTTTGTCTGTTACACCTTTCCATTTCGTTTTTATTTATTTTTCTTCATTAGGAAATCTGTATCTTCAATCACAACCAGAAAATCCAGCAGCGCCAAGGAAACGACGTCGACTTCAGCTCTCTGCAGGTACTGCGGCAGGTCAGATCCAGTCGTTTTGCTGCAGCAACAAGTTAGCATTCGCTATGTGGGTTTTTTTGTGGGCTTTTTAAAACTGGTATTTGAACCGATGACCTTCTCGCTGCAAGGCATCAGCGCTACCACCTGTCCCACCATTCAGCTCATAAATCAATACGGAGAAAACAAACCAAAACCAGAGAAAGATGCAGCGTGCATCCATAGTTTGTGATCCTTCTGTAGCTGAAATAAAAGCTGCAGGTCATTTAAAGGCTGTTTGAACTGCATGTGGATCTCTAGACACTCTTGTTTGTTTGAATGTCAGCTTTCAAAAGCATCTCACACAATGTTTCTCTGCTGTAATGGTGTCTTCATTTATCGTATCATTTATCGCAAGAAATTTCTTATAAGAATTCTGATTTATCGTCTCAATAAATTTTAATTTATGCAGTTGACCGTATGATCAGAAATGTTATTTTTGCTATTTTCTCCACTGTTCAACTAGAGCATAAATAAATATCAGTAAATTAAAAAATGCGATTAAAAGCAATTGTTTGCCGTTTAAGTCAAACTTCCTGAAGCGAGTAGCGTCTTGAAGAAGCCGGTTCCAACTGGGAATGTCTTCCAGGGCCACGTTTGTGTCTGTGGGGCTTTGAATGCTGTGGCCTTCAGTCACAGCTACACAGTTTCCTAAAAATTAAGTATTAAATATTTAGTTAAGTCATCATTATCTCAACAATACCACAAAATATTGCGATATAATTCCAAGTCCATATTGATCTGCAGCGTCCACAATGCATCGGTTTCCATTCAGGCCCAAGCATAAAACTTAATTTCCCGTCTGGCCAGAGCGTCACATTATCTGCTATTGTGACCATCTATAGGAAATTTGATACTTTTGCAAAAATATTGTGCAGAACAACGTTAAATAAATCCAGCTTATCGCCACTCAAACCAGTCGCACAGGTGGATCTAAACCCTGCTTTTTTCTTTTTTTTTAAAGGGAGGAGAAACTGCAGAAGATGATGAAGCAAAAAGAAATGCAAATGTGAGTCAGGAAAGGCAGCGGACTCTGGACAGACTGCGCAGCCTCAAACAGGTGAGGATTTCACCGTCGTTATTGCCAATCTCCTCCAGCCTCTGCTGAGTCGCTCTTTCTACTGTAATAGCTGCATTAAATGTGAGAATTATGTCATGTCGTCTTTCTTGAGTTTCGCATCATGTTGTAATTTTTTTCCCTCATCAAAAACACACCTGCAGTGTTGATTTGATTGGTTCATCCGTGCTTAAGAAATCCTTTAATCTCCCATGGCAACCGTTCAGCTGTGCAGAACGCCTGGGTGGACCTAGCTCCGCCTTCGAGGCACAGATCCTCCTTACTAGTAAAAAGCATTGCTAAAGGGTTAACAGAAGTTGTGAAGAGATTCAAAATGTGTGAGCTTTTAAAGAGACAGAGGCCCAATTTCAAGGTGATGAATTAGACAGTCAAATTTCTTTTAAGTTATATTTGAAATATGTAGCATTTCTATATCAACTGAAGTTAATATATTTACTTGATTATGCTGTAAAATAGCATCATGTGGATGGAAAACACATAATACTGGCCCTTTGTGATATTTCCATGGTTGTGTCCTGTGGAGGTGAGTGAAGCCTCTGACTGATGTTTTCCCGTCTCTGACGCAGCGTTACCCAGGTCAGGTGACCCTCCGGTCCAGTCGCCTGCGCCTCGCCCAGACTCCCGGCCGGAGGCGGGCGGGGCAGCAGCCCAGCACCCAGGCGGTCAGCGTCCAGACCGACTCCATCTCCGACCTCCCAGAGCTCTCATCTCCGCCCCCGGCTGACGTCTACAGCTGCGAAGGCGCCTCGCTGCCCTCCATCGGCCTCCAAAGCGTGGAAGCGGCGCCTCCTTTCCTCTCGCTGCCTCCCCTGTCGTCGAATCCGTCTCTGCTCTCCGTGGGGCCGCCTGCCGCGCCTCCGCCGCCTCCCCCTCTGCCTCCTCCCCCGCCTCCTCAGTCGCTTCCTGCCGCCGAGAGCCAAGCGAGCAGCCCGACCAAGACCGAGTCTGAATGCACCTCGCTGCCGCTGGCGCCGTTTTCCCCGCGATTCTTTGACAGCAGCCAGCTGCTGACTGCCAGGAAGAAGCTGAGGAAGACCGCATCGCTGGACTCGTCACAGTGGAGGAAAGGTAAGGAAAACTATCACAAGCAACACACTTTAGGAGTGCAGGTTAGGAAACCTTTCTTGAAATGGTGGAATTTTTTTGGAGAGCAGCTGTTGACCTCTGGGTTATATCCCCACATCAAAGATCTCCGTCTACCTGGACCGGCCCAAAGTCATATGGAGCCACCAGGAGAATTTGACTTGTTAGTCATGATTATGGTCTTAACAGGGAAACGTTTCAAGACTCCAAAACAGATTTGTTGGAATCTGGCGGAGGCTCAACCACGTTTATTGGCTGAATTGTTTTTATCTAAAATGAAATAAATTGTTTTAGAAATTAGTGCTGGAAATTTGAAGTGCTAATTTCTATTAATTAATTACTAAGTAATTAATCACAGGGTCATTTATTTTTAACATGCAAAAAGATTTTTGAATTGCAAATGTAAGTTATTTTGTCGGTGTATGGTTTTTGATTGAAATGCAGTTACTTAGTTACAAACACTGAAATAAACTCGGTTAAAAATTTTATTGGAGTCACACCACTAGCTAAAATATCTAAACATTGGATTTTTTAGATTTTTTTTAATTCAGGGATTTATTAGAGCGCCCCCTGGTGGCTTGGAGGCCTTATCTGGCCTAAGCCTTCAGCAGGCCATGCTCTCTGCTACAGCAGTGACTGCATGAACTGCCTCATCATGAAGTTTGTGTCGGAGAAATGCGTTATAAAATTACTACAGATGGAAGACATTGTCAAAGTTAGTTTTAGTGCTAAAGAAATTCCAGGTTTTTAGTTTTGCAAAAAGACTTTTAGTCTTCTCTACCTCAAATAAAGAAAGAACAGACCTTAAAAGTTTAGACTGAAGGTAGTAAAGTTCCAGGGAGAAACACATATTCAATTGTTACACATTGAAGTTTTGCTATTTAACTTCGTCAAGTCGGTTCCTTTAACGTTTGAGCGTTGCGTCTCCGCAGCGAGCTCGCCCATGGACGAGGTGCTGGCCTCGCTGAAGCGCGGCAGCTTCCACCTGAGGAAGGCCGAGCTGCGCGTCCTCGGACCCGACCCGGACGACGACGGCAACAACATCCTGGCTCAGATCCGGCAAGGCGTGCGCCTGAAGAAGGTCCGCGCCCGGCCAGAGCAACAGCGCCACCCCAAGAGCTTCCTGCACTCCGCCGACGCCCTGACCCGCAGCATCCACGAGGCCCTGAGGAGGATCAAGGAGGCCTCGCCGGAGTCGGAGTCTGAGGACGAAGGCCTGCCTTGCACTGACTGGGAAAACTGACAGAGGTTTAAATGTTGAACTTATTTTGCTTTTTTTTTTTTTTTTTATTCTACGTGGCCAAAACAAAGAGAAAATGAGGATCATGAAATGAATCAAACAGACAGCCTGGGTTACCTGAAGGCGCCTTGGTGCAACTAGAACAACAAAAAAAGTTGCGCTTTTTTTTTTGTTTTGTTTTTTTGTTATTCCATACTTGTGTTTGTAAAGACTTGTTGTTTTTAAGGTGTTGCTGTTGCGGTTTTGGAGAGGACACAACCTCTGACCTCCTGTTACATCCGAGTCGTACTGTAGCTCCTTGTGATGGGTTTGTTTGAAGAAGGAAACGTTTGCTCCTTTCTGCTGCGAGACACACACTCTGTGTCGCACCTTCAAACTTTTCTTCACAGCAACTTTTTACACCGCTCAGTAGAACCTGTAAATCTCACAGAAGTGACCCTGATCACTGAAAGGAGCAGTGAGATGTTGTAGCAAGAGAAAAACATGGGGTCCGTCGGAGAAGGCAGGAAATCAAATCATATTAATCTAAGACAAAAATCAATTTCTTTTTTGAAATTCTGTTAGTTTCTTTGTGTTTTGCCGTTGCCATCAGGCCGAACTTTACTTTGCTTTTATTCAAAATAGGGAAGCAAGAGTTATTTTTACTGAGGCTAAAACAGTACAATGTACAGATAATTTCACTTTAAATTGTATTTGTTGTTCAATGCTTCCTCCAGTCTGTTGTAAGCCTGGTGGGCCACCAGGCTTTATTTGCCTGCCCACCAGGCTAAGTGTCATTTGTTTATTTTAAATAAGGTTATTCTTTTTATACACCAAGTGACAGAAAAGACGGATTGAGCTGTGTTTATAGCGGACACATTGAATTGCGCCTCACACATTATTTCAGAATTATGATGCCTGCTTGTGCATCTCCAAATTTTTGTAACTTTTAACATTTTTCAACATAAAAACCTGGCGGGCCGTTGATGAACTGCCGTAGTTTTGCTAAGTTTTCTTGGGGAAACCCTGGTTATTATGACGTTTGGCACTAGCACAGGTTTAACAAATGGATATACGCTGGTTATTAGTTTGATTTATCTGTCCTGTCATCTTCTATCAACCAGTTGATTAGCAGTGTGCAGCATTTAGACCTGTAGGAATGCTGACTGTAACTTTCTAAAACTCTCTCTATACCTCGATAAGGCGGCCTGCCGAGCACAGACGCTGTTCACGCCAGCTCAGTATTTTTGATGAAAGCTGTTTCTGTTGCCTCCATTTCAACAGTAAAGAGTTGTCTGAATGCGTTTCTGGCTGCTTTTATCGCCATACGAGACGATAAAATATAAGATTTACTGTTCTGTTTACTCATAATCTCAGCTGTGAGTTGATTAGCTTCACTGGGAAGAAACTGAAACATTAGACAAAATAATTTCAGATGTAGGAAGCAGTTATAACGAAGTTCACACAGTTAAAATGTGATTAGATTAAATGCATTTCTTTCCCATTCTGAGCTGATGCCAGGTTCATTGGGACTTCACTGCCCCCTGGTGGCAGGTGCTCATCTCCTCACACATTTCAGCATGAGGCGTTTAAAAGAGATGACTCTTCTTTGCCTTGTATTTGTTTGTTTGTTTTTTCTTTTATTGTGTGCTTTTGAGCTTTGTGTTAACGTTTGGTGTGTGAGTGATTATTTTAGTTTTTTTATTATTTAATGTTTTTAAATATGTTTTTTTTAATACTGAAAATCAGTTTGTGACAGATTATGCATCAAGTACTGAGGCTTAATTGCAAGATATATTTTCTTTTTCCCTCGTAGGTAAATAGCAGGATTGTTTGCTGCATTCTTTCTTTTCCCACTTCTTTTTAATATTTGTTGAATGCCGATTTACACTTTCACTTTTGGTTAGAATTGAAAAGTAAAGCACAATTGTAGAAAATAATAACTAAAGAAAATCGGACGGAATTGAACTCCAACAGACCAGAGAGCTTTAGTCGTGTTTCATGCGGCATCACAAGCAGATCGTGTTTTTAAATGAAGCATTCAAAGATGTCGCTTAAATGCATAAAACAAGTGTGTATGTTGACCAGACGTGTCCAGCACTGAGAACTGAAAACCAGCATTTCTCGTCTCTAGTTTTCTTTGGAGATTTTTTTTTTCCAATTTACAACACTTTTAGCTTAGCGTAGCTTAGCAGTGTTAGCTTCCTTCAGCTTTCCGGATCTCCTTCAGCAGGACAAACACAGAGCACACTGTTTACATCATTTTACGTTAGCATATACTAAGCTAACTGTGGCGTCACAAGTAATCTGGCTCAGACTGCCAAGTGTCGAAGCCACCGTGGTTTATTTGCATGCAGTTGCTTTTCTTCCGCCTCTGAAGCCGCCACAGCTAACGGGTTTGTGTTTTCCAGGTTATTGGGGGGGGGAAAAGCAACCAAGAATCCCACTTGCTACTTTTTGTTGTCGTTAAACTAGCATCCAGTTTTAGCAACATTTGTACAAGACTGGCTTGAGGAGGGCAAACCCATCACAACGTATGTGCAATAATGAAGATCGGAGGAAAAAAAAGTCATTTTATGATTTATACTGTAAACAAATGTAAATCATGAGAAATGTATCCACATGCCTAAATGTATTGAAGTATTTATTGAAGCGTCATATTTTAAAGATGTTTTTAAATGTACTTGATGATGTTTCCCATCACACCATTCCTCTCTGCTTTTCCATAACCAAAAAAAATCTTTATTTTTCCTTTCATATTAAAAGCACCAAAAATTCTGTCTTTTGAAAGTTCTTTCAATCTATAAAACTGTATGCTCATAGAAGTTCACGTTGACCCTTTCAGTGACTGAGATTTTCTTTTTTTATCATCCTGTTTGGGATTTAACTATGGAGGACCAAAACTGACAAAAGTAAAAGCAAAATAAGGTGTTTGCTTTTTTTGTTGTTGTTGTTTTTGCTTTTGTTGAACTGGAGAACTGCTACGATTCTCCATAGACTGCAAAATAAAGAGACCAAATCACTGTTTTAATCAGATTTTCTTTTAATATAAACTTAAAATTACAATTTGTGTTTTATCAGCATGTGTCTTCACTCCACATTTAAAATTTCTTCTTCAAATGCCTTTTTCAGCAACAACACACATCATCGCCTTTAAAGTTTAAAGCCGCCGCTAAAAATCACCCCAAGTTTGACCCGAACCAAGAACAAGCCCTTAAAATGTGTTCTGCAGGTGTTCGTACTGTAGCATATTCTTTCATTTTTGGCAACAGGTAATCCCACAAGAAAAAAAATAAATCCCAAACGTACCATCAGTTAGCTACCATTGATGCATCTTAGTGCCCAAGGCAACATCAGCAAGAGTTCAGATCTGTACAGGAACAAACAGTATTTGGCAAAAGAAAAAAAACTAATTCGGTCGTATACGTCATGATTTCCTTATGCTCTCGGAAATTAAACCATCTACACAGCCACGTACCAGACAATAAAATTAAATTAACATTTTACAATGTTTATTATTCTAAATATCTTAGTAATAAATAATAAAAAAATTCAAACCATTGCACTTCAAAATGCATCAAAAAGGAAAAAAATAATCTGATTCACTCACACACAAACAGAAGAAACTGAAGAAAATCCTGAATCGCTTTTGGTTCAAACCAGTCGGCAGGAGCAGGAAGGTAACCTGAAAGTGAGAGTGGAAAGAGTTGGCGGTCCCTCCTTTAGTGTATTGCTCATAGGTTGTAGAAGAATATAAGACGAACCGACATCCTCGTGTGGCGGTTCCTGTGATTATCTCTTCATCCTGCGAGTAAAAGAAAGAAATCCGTCTCGGGTCGAAGGAGGAGCAGGAGCTCGTTTGGCTGATTTCAGTGAACAAGTGAGGAAAAACGTCGAAGCGCAATCGTGGAGTCGAGGAGGCGGCTCCGGTGTTCCACAGAAGCTCAGTCGATTAGCATATCATGGTGGTCAAAAAAATAAATAAAAAATCTAAATTATAATGAGAAAGTTTTCCACAGTGGAGCAAAGAAAAGGCTTCACTTGGCTGTTTGTAAACCATCTGAGTTCTCTGAAGTGGCAAAGTCTGTGTACCGCTAATGCATCAAGTCGTGTAAACTCTTTAACATGTACAAAAAAAAAAAAAAAAAAACAAGTCGTGTAAACTCTTTAACATGTACAAAAAAAAAAAACGAAAGAGAGAGAAGAGATTTCAAGTTGTGTTGGTGACGACGTCGGGCGGAGGAGGAGCTCTAGCTGCCCTCCACCAGCTTGGCCAGCGTGTCCCGCAGCTCCGTCAGCTCGAAGATCTTGCTGTCCAGCAGCTCCAGCAGGGAGCGCAGGCTCTTCATGTAGGCTTCCCGCTCCAGCTGGCTGCTCTCCAGGCGCTGCTCCAGGTCGCTCAGCTGCGCCTCCAGCGTCTGGTTCCTCGACTCCGTCTCCTGGCGCCAAGCAGAAATATCGATGACGTGTATCGGTATCGGAGCGATACTACGGTTTCTGATTGCCCCGCAAAATTTTATTTCATTTTTGTGTTGTAGTTTCTCAACTCTACGTACAAAAATTATGTGTTTTGATTTTCTCTCAAATAACAGAAAAAAAAGTTGCATTTTTTTCCCCCCTAAAACAAGCAAAATATTGTTTATTATGTTAATCTATTATTAAAGTATTTGTCCAAAATTTGTCCAAGGTTTTAATAAAAATAATTTAAAGGAAAAAAAAAATCCACAAGCCACCTATAAGATAATAAATTTGCCGATATATCCAACTTAAACAATAAAAAGTATCGGTATTGCTGATACTGGTCCGATATTTACTGGGTCTCTCTCATGCAGCTTGTTGCTCACCTTTAGTTTCTGTGTCAGGGTGTCTTTTTGAAACTTAAACTCGTTGGCACTCTCCACCTCCTCCTTAAGTCTCTCCAGCTCCTAAAGTGAAATATGAAAATAAAGCACTATATGATATCCTTTGTTATTGTTTTTGTGACAGTATTCTAGAGCAGGGACTAAAATATAGCAAAATGTTATGTTTCCAAATGTCTTTCTCACACGCCTGACTGGTCAATGACTTCATTTAACATATAAAAGACGATCGATTAGTCATTGAGCCATTAAGAATAAAAAATATTCATTCAATTGAAACAAACCAAACAAATTGTGTTTAGATAAATGACCTTCCAGCTCAAATTAAACGCATATACAAAATACAAAGAAAGTGGCAAAAAAAATAATTTTAATCATTATCAAATAGAATTAATTTAGCTAATTCTGAGCTAAAACTGTTTAGTTTAATTTCTAAGACATCGTGACAAACGCATGACAGTCTTTGTATTAGGTATATGAAAATATTTGCTCTCAAATGTAAATAACGTTTTCCAAATTTAGACTTTTAATCCAACATTATATTGCTCTTTTTGTTTGTTTGTTTGTGTTTTTTTTTTGCTTTTTACAAAACTCTGCAAGTTTGAATTTGAAGTGCGTTCAAGAACTTTATACAGAAATAAAGAAAAACGTTCCAACCCTTCAAAGCACCCATTATTAATGTTCAAAGATGTCGAGCGTCTTCACCTCCTCCTTGGCCCTCAGCGCCGCCTCCAGCTCCTCTATTGTTCTGTTCAGCTCCGTTTTCTGAGACTTGATGACCATCGTTTGGCCGCTCACGCACTCCAGCTCCGTCACCTGCGAGACAAACAGCATCCGTCTGAAGTGAACGCCGGTCCGGAGCGCGTTGCCATTGGCTGCGGCGACGGAGCCGTACCCGCTTGTGCAGCCGCTCCGCCTCCTCCTGATAGGCCCCCAGCTGCTGCTTCCACTGCTTGACGTTGGCCGTGGACTCGAGCAGCGCCGCCGTCAGCTTGGCGTTGTTCCCCTTCAGCGCCGCCAGCTCGGCCTCCCAGTGCTTGTTGATGCTGGAGGAACTGGAGACGGAACGAAAAGCCGGCCGAGGTAAATATGGGCAAACTGCTGAGCCAGCAGGTTCTGGTTCGTAACGTTACAGGTTAGCAGGAGGATATTAAACACCAAATGAGGCTTTTTATTGGATATGCAATAAAATCCGCAGCAGGTCACATTTTTGATTGTTTTACTCCGAATCTAACTGATGAGGTAAAAGTAATTGACTGACAGACGGGAAGGAAGGAAGGGAGCGAGGAAGGAATAAGAAAAGTAATGAAGATAGGAAAGGACAAAGGAAACAAGGGCAACAAGAAGGAGAGAATGAAAAAAGGAGGGAATGGAGAACAAGAAGGAAGGAGTAACTAAAGACAAAAGTAAAAAAAGGAAACAGGAACCAAAGTGTTGAAGGGGGAAAAGGACAGAAGAAAGAAAGGGTAGGAAAGAAGGGGGCTAGGAAAGGGAAGGGAGGAAGAGTGGAAGGACATAAAGACGAGAAGAAGGACAAATGACTGATAGAACAAAATAATACAAAGAAGGATGAAATACAAAAGGAAGAAAAGATCCAAAGAGCAAGAGAAGGAATTTGGACTAAAGGACAACAAGCAAAAGAAAACATTTATTTTTCTGATTTTCACATTTTAATCATTTAGGTAATTGGAGACGAAATCAAGTCTGGAAGCTAATTTTTTTGCATTCCCATCGCCCCCCCCACCTAAAATTATCCAGACTTGGAAAAACAAAAGATCAAATTTCATATCTTTCAAGTTTTGCCACGTATAAATACAGGATTTATAGTTGTTGATCATATTTATTGGTTTACTTCCAAGGTCAGAGTACCAAAGACGGCTCCTCTGTGGACTGGTGCACCCCAGGGGTGTGTGTTTAGCCCACCGTCGTTTACTCTGACGACGCGTCGGCGTGCCGCTGGTTACAGGACGAACCACACGGTCTGAGCGCAGCCTCACCTGTGAGAGAACGGTAAAGCGTTTTGGGGAGGTTCTGCTCTGGCTTCGCTGTGCTTCGGCGTGTTCGGTGTGACTCTGTCCTCATCTGTACCGTTGATGCTCTCTGGGGTCAGAGGTGACTGGAGGTCACCTGGCGCAGATTCCTGTTATGATGAAAAAAATAAAAAAGGAAAAGGAAATTAACTGAATCAGTAAGCAAAGTTTCTCAAGCAACCATTTCTCAGTTTTAGAAATTAGCCACAGAGTACTCGAAAGCAGATACAGGTGAAAGCTGTAGCAAAGTGGACCAGAAGAACAACTTCTCTTCATTGGAAAGATTAAAAAAAAAACGTACTGAATTTCTATTTCCATCCGATTTTCACGTGAATTTTGAGCATGGCTGTAATAAACAGGAAGTAGGGGTTGTAATATCTCAGAAAAATGGAGAGAGGTTTTCAGGAAGGTGTTGCTATCGGGCAAGTTGCAACTGTTCTGTCGAGTCATCAAGTACTGGCGACGTTTCAAGCGATCTGGACACACCACCACCCCCTCCATGAACTCTGTGGTCCACCAACGTCTGGAGAACGGAAACGAGCTGCAAACCCAAAAGCAGAACCAACAAACTGATCCACAGCTCTATTCCTGCTGAACTGCTGTTGTAATCCTATTGTTCTTACTTACCGTATAAACAAAGATGCAAGATTCTGTGGTATGTTTTATTTTTTTATAGTGGTACGACTGCTCAGATGGCATAACATAAACCGCGCTCAGCCCATCTGATCATAAAAATCTCCATGTGATGTCACATGCCCGTCTGACACCCAGCGGTTTCGTAACCCAGCACGGTTGGTCAGCTGAATCCGCTGTCAGGTTTCTGACTGACAACACCAGAACATTCAGGAACTCTGGCAGACCCGGGCTTCAAGACTCTCTCTTACTCCAATTTCTTGAGTTGGTTTACACCAAGCGAACCTCTAACATAGAAAGATATTTATCAAAGTGGTTGTAGTCTTAATTTATTACTGTACTTTCAGTAATAAATATGCTTAACTACTGGGAGGACAAAGGAGGCGGAGAAGGGACTGCAGGGCAGGTTTCCTTTCATCAGCGTAGATGAGGAAAGACAGCAGCTAAAGGGATCAGGTTTCACAAAACTGAGGAGAAACTTGAAGGGAAAGACTTGGACCGGAGTGAAAGAGGAGGATTGGCTCAGGTGGTTTTACCTTCTTTTTACCAGGCTTGTTGACAGATAACACATTCCGCTTTACAGCGCCACCCTGAGAAGAAACCGTTAGAGAGAAAGCAAAGGAGCCTCATCAGGACACCAAGTGTTTACAACCCGGCTTCTAAAACATCATGCAAAAAACATACAGCCAACCAAAGCACCTAGCAAAAGTATTCATAACTCTTAAAAATTAAAGATTTTTTTTTTCCTCATCACAACCACAAACCTCGACAGGCTTCATTAGATAGAATGGAGAGCGTCAATTCTGGCTATTTTTTCTTCTTACATTTCCCTCAAAATCTCTGATATACATTGAAGTTTGGGCTTGAAATGTGCCAAAATGTGAAAACTTAAAGGGTACGTTGATGCAATGCGGCTACCACAACTGTTCACACGCACGCACGCACGCACACACACACACGACCGGGGCTCGTTACCTGCGAGGGCGTACTGCTGAGCTCCGTCTTCTCCTGGGACTTCTCCTTCGCTAACCGGGCCGCTTCCTTGAACTCGGCAAACTTTTCTGCAAACTGAAACCAGAGGTAGCAGCTGACTCTGGTGCTCCGTCGGGAATTCAACAAAATAAGCAACGCCTCACCCCTCCCCCACAACCCACCTTGCTCAAGTGACTCTCGGACGAGAAGCCGAGGCCGTAGACGGTGTTGGCCCGGCTGTCGGCCCACTGGCCGAACTTCTGCGACGTCTTGGTGAAGGTCATGTTGGGGGTGATGGTGCTGTTGATGATAGCCTGTGGGAGGATGAAACGTACATCGCCGGGGACCGGCGTTTGTCATGGCTGCTGGTGATGGAGGGTTGCATTGGCAGAGGACAGCTGCAGGGAGACTATCAACGCTGATGTGGGAGTTTGGCACACAGGAAACCATCAATAAGGAGCTTCTAATTGAGTCCAGCTGGCTGTAATGTTATTGATCAGCGTGGGAGGCCACTCTGGGTCTGCTGGTATAGTTAGCTCGATTTATTGGACGTTGACGTACGAGTCGATTTTTCTTTCCTGGTGCTTTCAACGTGAACCCTTCGGTTTAACTAACTACTTTGTGGAAACAGCAGCTGACGGAGTAAACTTTCACTTGGCCTTTAAAACATTTCACACAGACAACCAGCAGATAAACAGCCCTCCGAATAACAAATGATACGATAAATCGATCAACCAATGAGAGCAAGATTAAATCAATAGGCAACAAGTGTAGGTTTGACGAAATATGATCACAAATAAAGTGCAAATTGAACCAGGTCAATGTTCTTGTCACAACAGGAATAGATTAGGGCTGAGCGATACGTCTTAAAAATAAAATCTCGGATCCCATGTTGATCATTTTTTATTCGAGCTCTGTTTTCTAACAAACAAATTACAAACGACAAAAATACTTCTTGCAATTTTTGTAATTGAAAATAAAAAATTCTTCGCGTTGCCCTAATAACCTGTTGTAGATTTGACCCGAATTTAAAGTCCAAACAAGCTGAAGCTCTAAAACATGTTTGTCAAACAAGATGGCGGCCTCAGGCGTGCTGACATCACTCTGAACTATGGAAATGCAAGGAACGCGTTGGTGAAAACAAACATCCAAATTAATTAAATCTTCAAAAACCAAAAACCTGACGAGTCGATAAAATCGATTCATTGGCCAGCCCTAACGCAGGCGAAAACTTTAAAAGCCAACTGGTGGCCCTTACACCAACACAAATCTATAACCTGAAGGCCAAACTGTTCGAAATAGTATGAAAAGTCGAAGCCAACTATAATAACAATATTTACATCATGACGCAGGGTGACATGGGATCTGTGGCATTTGATGCTCATTGGTTTCAACCTTCCCTCAGAGGTTCGACTGACTGACTGTCGGATGCTTCGGTAGCTGCCTGATTCAACTCCTGACTCCATCCATTTTGTTTGGTCTGGACTCTGCGGCTCATTTACTTCCCATTTCAGCTTTTACATCAAATGAATGGAAAATACACGGCATTGCGCCCCCTAGGTGATTATGTTTGTAGGAAAACTTTGAAGACATTTAAAAAAGGTCCATTTCATTTTATGTTCCTTTGGAAATATTCAGATTTAAAATTTATAATCTCTTTTTTGTTTTAAATCTTATTAAAAGAAAACAATCTAATTGTGCTCAACAAAAACAAACCTTGTTTTACACATTAAACAAGATGTATTTAATTTAAAGTTTATTTATGTAGCACAACCTCAGCTGACCACAGTAATTAGAGCATCACAGATGGGTGTAAGATAAAATAAGAAATAAAATTAGAAATTAAACAAAATATATGGACAAAAACGTATATTTGAAAAGTAAGGAAAGTTCCATCCATCCATCCATTTTCTGAACACCCTTGTCCCTCAGTGGGGTCAGGAGAGGTGCTGGTGCCTATCTCCAGCTAACGTTCCGGGCGAGAGGCGGGGTACATCCTGGACAGGTCGCCAGTCTGTCGCAGAGTAAGGAAAGTTAAAAAAAAAAAAAAGGCACTTTTTGTACTAAAAAAAGTTAGGGCACCCTAATCCCCAACATCTAGTCTTACCTGCTTTAGTTATATAACTTCAGTGAGAGGTTTCTTGTGTTGGTTGATGTTTTTGTTTGTTTTTTTGCTCAGTTTATTAGAAAGTTTTATGGTTATAATTTGTTTGGCCACTTGAGGGCAGCAGACACATCGTCAACTTCCAGAGAGGTCGGGGAGGAAAATGATCATTATTTTTCTTTTCTGAGCTCCATGTTTGGTTAGATACTCATCAGATTAGAGAAGGCAGGGCGTCAAAGGTCTTCCTGAAACTTTGATCAGTCAACATGTTAAACAAATCTGTAAAATTAGGAGTTGTTTTTTGATGCGAGGAGAAGATTTTGTTCTCTCAGAAAGTTTCCACTCTGGAATTTAGGGAACAGCATGAGCCTTCGGCGTCGTGCGACTTTCGCCTCTGGTGGGTGAAACAACGTGTTGTTGTCTGGATAACACCGCCCCTCCGTTCCAGCACCACCGAGCTTTGCCTGCTATTTCCAGCGGAACAACGCTAACTTGCTGGTTCGACAGCGACACCAGTCACCCGGAGAAGCTCTTACGTAACTCTGCAAACTCCAGCCCTGTGCCTCAGGACTAAAATAATCACTGCCACATACATATCAGAGGCCCCAGCAGAGAGGCGAGGCAAAGCAGACATGTAACATGCAAAGTTTATTTGCCCCCCCTGATGAGATTAAACTTCAACGAGCCCCTTTGCAAAAGTTAAAGAGGCTTTTCTGTGCAACGTAAAGTGTGTCAGAGTCCTAAGTACATTTTTGCATAATCAGATTGCTTAAGCATACCTTGGAGCCGTCCAGACTGATGATCCGATACACATTCCTGGTACTGTCGAAGAAGTAGGAGACCGTGACGGCGTGCTTACTGGTAGGAACCCAGTTCTTCTTGGTGCTCGGGTCGATCTGGAAGACGTGGGCCCGCGTACTGAAGATGGGCTGCTCACTGCACAAGAAGAGAAGCAGCAGAAGAAGAAGCATCTAGATAAAGGCGTCTCTGAAGTTAGGATGTGTAATTACTGTACATAAAAAGATGAGACTTTTCTTCCTTACTGGCCGACATTAAGACAAAGCACCAAGACGTGTTAACAGCTCAATTTTCTGGCAGTATAGATGATATTCCACAGTGACACGTCCTGGATGAGACCAACAGATGTTAGCAAGCACTGCTAATCCAACTCATTTGCTTTTGCCACACCTCTGTCAATCTCAGTTTGGCCACATGTTAGAAAGTTAGGCAGAAAGATGTTGAAGTCGGGGATATGACACATTCCCAATATGATCGACGGATGAGATGGTGGATGTGGCTACGTATCATTTTTAATATAAAACAACATGTGATGTCGCATGCTTTGTAGTTCGCATAAAGAAAATCAGAATTGATCAAGATCGGATGTAAAAGAAAACTGATATCAGCATCAAATTATGCTTCAGAGACAGAGAAAGCCTTTAAACAAAGACAGCAACTTACCATTATTTTAGTAATCGATTAATCGATTGTTCTGACTATTGATTAATCAGATATCAAAAACAACACATTCTGCAGATTTTTTATTTAACCACTTTTTATACAATTTTAGAAACGCATTAAAAGATGCAAATGAATAATTCAGACACTTTTTTAAATTAAGAAAATAAACATGTTATTGCCTAAAATGCAAGACTGTAGTATTCATGAAGCAAAGGTGAACTAGGTGAAGCTAAAACGATGCTGCTTGAGGAGTTTTGGCTGAAACATATTTTAAACAAAACATTTTTATCTTAAATGAAAAATGCAAATATTTTTGTACAGTCTTGCCTTAATTACTGCGGATTAATCGAATACTCCAGTTAACAATTAATCGATTAATCGAGGGTCGTTAGGCTGAGCTGAACTGAACGAAGCCTCGGTGCAGACTGGGTGTGAACGCTGCAGGACGAACGCATGTCCAGTGGATTCAGCTCTGAACCGCTACCCCGCTTCCTCCACATCTGGATGAAGGATTATCTCACATAATCTGCATACGTCTTGGCCCTTTTTTTCAATCACATGTACGGAATCTATAGTAAAGATGGGAAAAACAAAAAACAAGCAGCATTCTCCGATCTCCATGAAGTGTTGTTCTGCTTAGACATCTGTGGTGCAGGAAACCTCGTCTTCATCCGTCTGTTTACTACAGAAATCGTCTCGTTTTTATTGCGTACGTGGATCGGCGTTCTACGTTGGTTAATGCCCCGCCGCTCCAGAGGTAAAATCTGACCTTCTTTTGACCTCCTGAAGCGTCTCTGACATACAGAGATGCTGCTGCAGCTAAAAACTGCTTAAATAATTCAAACTAACAAGTCCTCCAATTTGCTCAGAGGCAGCAGTTCAAACGGCGACTCTAAAGGTTAAAAATCCCTCCTGCAACGCTCCTTGTTTTACTCCCACCAGCTTTAATACAGACATCAAACCCGCGATGCGATCAACAGAGACAGAAAACGAGTAAAATCTTCATCACAAAGATGACTTTTATTAACTCCAAGATTAGACGAAGCCTCTCGAGATCAGGAAGGGCTTGTGCAAAAGTTCATGGCGATCCACCAAGTACTCGGGAGGCAAGGTGGAGAACACTCCTGGACTCCCACTGTGAGCATGGATAATAAAAAACATGAGGCTGGAATCATTTATCCCGACTGGAAGAGAAGCGTGGTGCAGCAAATATGTCAGGGAGTGTGAGGGAACAGAGGAGAGATTTCCCAGTTTAAACTGTGTTTAACAACCAAACGCCTCAAATGTCATGTTGTGAAGTGACACACAGGCTAGAGAGAAAACAGGATCCGATCTCCCTGAAGCTGGTAGAGGAAACAAAATGTTTCCCAAATGTATTAAGACCCAACAACGGCAAGCATCTGAATTCAGACTCACGGCTTCACAGGACAATGTTTTGCTACTTTGATGTTTGCTTCATAATGGGCATTGGAAACTTTAGGTTTTCACACAACAGATGCAGAATGATGATAAACTACACTCAGCTGGACTCCATTTACAAATGAGGCGAAAGGCATTAGATTTTATTTAGGGGTATTAGAATAACTCAAAAGCATGCCAAGCTTTTCAGATTTTTATCTAAATTTTTTTTTTTTTAATCTTTCCGTTTTACAACTATGCTTTACTTTGTGTTGGTCTAGCAGATTGTAGCAATTAATTATAATTAATCATAATGAACTGATTTTTGAAATAACCATCAACTACTTTAGAAATCAATAAATTGTTAACTGGAGCAGACAGACTAAAAAAATCCACTTACTGAAAGACAAACATAATCAAAACAGTGGTTAAGTCAAAACTGTACAAAAATATATATGTTTCACATTTAAGACACAATAACAATAATCATAATAAAAATCATTATTTTAGCTTTATCTGGTTGAAATGACATTTAAAAAAAAGGTTAATTCAAAAAAGTCAGATTAGCCAAGCAGACACGTTTTGGTTCGTTTCCAGTGCAGATGTATATTTGTTTATTATATGTTTTAGTCTGTAAAATACTTATTTTCCTATTTAAAAAAAGAATCAAATTGATTTATTTGCATCTTTTAATGTCATTTTAAAAATGTGTATAAAAAGAACTTAAAATCTGCAGAATGTGCCAATTTTTCTTATACGATTAATCAATTAATCATCAAAATAAACAATAGATTAATCAAGAACTAAAACAATTGTTAGTTGCAGCATCCCTAATAATCAAAGTACAACGCATTGAAGTTTGTAGTTGCAGCACAGCAAAATGCGTTAATAGAAATGAGGTACAGTATTGATCACTGATAACTACATGATAAGGTCAGCATCGTATCTACTGTTTTAAATTGCATCTAAAACGGTAGAAGAATAGAGAGAGCTCTAACTGTCATTATTACCTCTACTCTTTACAGCAGATGCTCCTCAAAGCCCAACGCTCGAATGATGAAGGATCAAAATAATAATAATAGAAAGCTCTGAGTTGTATTTTTTCTGTCTAATGTGTGTGAGTGAGTTCCTGGCAGGTCTGACCGGCAGTGCCCGCCTGCGCTCGCATGAAGAGAGAGGCAGTGATGCCTAAGGTGACCTGGAAGCAACCTGTGTGAACATACAGAGATCAGCTGCCACTGGCCGACTTCCAGGCAAAGCTATGGATGAAAATCTCACAAGGCCTTGGATTAAAAGGCAACGACTCCACAACCGTAAATGTTCACAACACGACGCGGCTGCTTGTCGCTTTGCTCCGATTTCAGTCATTGCAGGAATACGACACACGTTTGTGTATTTCTAAAGGCAAAAGCAAACTTAAAGGAAACGGAAATGTTTGTTGCCGTTAAAGGATTACAGATTTGATCTGAGATTCATTTGGTTAGACAAAGCTGCAGGTAATCACTACTGGCTGCAAATTCATCTAAAAACGTAACTGACTTTGTAAAAATGTTTAAATGACAAAACTGTGAAGTATGCATTAAGTGTACTAGCTCAGTTTTCCTTTGTCAGAATATGGAATTATGGGTACTGTAGTTGTAAAACGTATTGGAAAGTTGGATGTAGCTAAAATAGATTACATTAGAAGACAAAATAACACTTCAAGAAAACGATTGCAAAGGTTATTAAAAATATGTCAGGGGATGGATACAAAAATATCCAAGGCATTGAACATCGCCTGGAAGTCAGTTAAATTAATCAGAGATTTTTTTTTTCTTTACATCCTGTACTCTTATTTTATACTTCTGACATTTTTGTATTAAATTAAATCAGTTTTTAATCATGCTGCTGTACAACTGCCGTTAGTCCAAGTGTTGTCCAAGTGGTCGAATGCATAAAGGCACCAAAATCAAACAATAGCTATAAGTTAATATTGTTCATTTGTTGAATCTGACCACTGAAAATCAAACTTGCCAATCCAACTCTCTTTTCAATTTGGGATTCAGACATAGTGAAGTTGGGAGTAAATCACAAAGTTAGGACACAGCCTACAGTGTCCTCACATCAGGTCTTCACTATAAGCTAAAAGAACCACTTCTTCTACCACCTTATGCTTAAAAAGTTATCTCTTTATGCAGCTTTTCTTTCATTAAAGGCTGAAAAATACCAAAACGGTGGGAAAACCAGACTTGTTAGGTCAACAATATGTCCACAATCTAAAATACAGGTAGTGCACATAGAAAACTGGACATGATTTTGCGGCATGACTCCCAGAAATGTCGCAGTTGAGTTTATTCAGAGATCCTGATAATCAATAATGTATGATTACATGATTCTTGAATTCCTGAAGCTTCTTCTTCAGCCGATGCAAATAATTCAAAGACCTGCTTAATGCAAAACGGTCCAGGTTACTGATGTTTATTGTCTGACCAGAAATCCAACTGATGTAAATTAGTTATTCAGATAGCCTAGACATGTAGTTTTATGAAATTTCTTGCATCGGTGTGTTTTCACAATAGGTGAGGAATGCAAAGTTTGCCCCAAAAAGAGATAAATTCCTGATTTTGGAACAGTCATTATGAGGAACAGTCACCACTTTGTCGAATGACTAAATATTAAGACTTACAGTGAAAATGTCATGCAAATGCATCTGATAATTTCTGAGTCAGCAGCGGACTGACTCAACAAGTTTGGCGCTGGCACAACTGAAGACAAAGTAACGCCAGGAGTGACATCTATCTGTGCTTTGGTTACCATGTCGATAACTGTATTTTACACAGATATCATCATAACATGCAAACTGCCAACACCACTTAGTGCTACACAGGAAGAGGATTAAGTGAGATCCGCTTTCTTTCTCTCAGGTCAAAAATAATTAGCCAAAAATGAAACAAAAGTTGGTTAAGTGGTGTGTCCATTAAGGCCTTTAGAAACTCAGTCATGTCATAGGATCTCTGGGGTGCGTTCACACCAACTCTTTTAGTCCGCTTTAGTCTAGCTCTAGTCCATTTGCCTGGAAAGTCTGTTTCGTTTGAGGAGGTGTGAATCCGCAATTGAAATCCAGTCCACCTGAAAGCCTAGGTCTCGGTAAGGTTTTTAAATCTGGAGCGGTTTGAATGCATACGTAAACGCCAAACGGACCGGAGACTGATCCAAAAGCAGATAGTGGGCTACACCGCAGGGCATTCTGGGGAAAAAAACAACCTAAGCAAACCTGTGTGTCTAGCAGTACCAAGACAAATGTCTCGCAGTGTTTTACCAACAACAAAAATAAAATCCTTAAGCTGCTAAAATCTGATGCCACTCAGTTTTTACTTGCACTGTTTTCTTCAGAGGTTTTCATGTCGTTTCATTCAGTGGCTCAGTGTGAATGTGGTGCAGCTCCACCACATTCACACTGAACATTTGTTTGACTCAGTGCAGTGTGAAAGAAAACAGCACCAAGTGAAAATGGAACAAATTTTGTAATTTCGTTCCCCAATTGAACCGAGTCTATCAGACTATCAAGTGTGAAAACACCCAAAAATGCAAGTTTATCACAAGGATATCTGTCTGTCATGCTTCTAGGAAAAATAAAAGTGATAAAGTCTTAGCTGGAAGATGAGTGTCCCAGAACTCCCCTGGGATCCAGCTATTGTTCCCGTCACTGGGAATCTCCCGTCTCGTCTCGGTGTGCTAATTAAGTTAGCAGAACGGAGTCCTGGCAGACGTTACTTAAAAGACAGACTGTTAATCAGAAAGATGTGATAATGGGAGGGGGTGTACTCTGGATTTTCACTGACAAGAACAGGCTGCAGGGACTGCAGTATGTCAACAGAATATGTCTAATATCAGTTGTTAGCGATAACTGACACCTGGAAAATGTGGTTTCCTGTGAAGCTTCTGCTCAACTTTAACACAGTGCAGTAGAATTGGCTTCACTTTGATCTGAGGAGTCCCAACTTTTTTTACTTTTTTTCCCCCCCAAGGGCACCATATGTGGGTGTGGTGGCTGTTCAGCCGTAGAGTATCAGAGTACCACTGGTGTGCCATTATGGCCTGGATGAAAATCAGCTCCAGTTTTGTGTGCGTCTCTATGAGTGAGTGAGTGTGGTCAACGTTAGCCCATAATCCCTTTTCACAATGAAGCGTATTGGGGTATTCAAGTCTCAATGACGAGTGCTTTGACAGGAATCTGACTGCAAAGCTCATCAGCTCAGCAGTTCTCCAAATACAGCCGGCAGAAACATTCCCAATGACTGAGGTTCCACAAAGAAGCTGGCTTTACACGGGAAAGAACAAAAATATGAACGAAATGAGCGAAATTCGTACCCAAGACAATTTCCCAACGAGAAGTGGGCGTATATCGTTTATCATTTATCGCGATAAATTTCTTATGTTAAGAGTTTTGATTTATCGTTATCACAACAAATTCCAATTGATGTTTAAAAATGTCCAAATTGTCAAGATTGTTGGTTTTACCTTTCTCTTCGCTGTTTGTTTCAGTGAAAGTATAAATAAATATCAATGAATTTTAAATATGAACAACTAAAGTGATTGTGTGCAGTTTAGTGACACAAATCACACTTTTTTCTGACTGCTTTCCTAAAGACGTGTATTACAACAGTGTTTTTTAAGAGCACTTAAAAAAAACTTAATTTTGTTTCTGTTAATAATCACAACATTCACCAATATTAATATCATGTTTTTCTAATATTGTGCAGCCGTATTTTAAACCCTTTAAAAGGAGACTGATAACTACAATCATGTTTAGAGCAATGCATGAATGGAGCTCACTAAAGAAAATCTGAAACATCTCCCCAGCGTCAACAAAAGTGTTTCTTTAAAAGAGATGGAAAATAGAATGTGTTATATAAAAACCTCACCTGTAATGTGATTGTTTTTGCAAATATAATCTGTCATTTTTGGCATAATGACCCCAAGAAGAATAGCTAATGCAGCATGCTGCTGATGCTAATGGGGATCTTTAATGCTTCTCACTTTCAGAAACTCTAAGAGCGACCAGTAAGATTTAATTTGTCAGAAACTAAAAATGCATTAGGTTAAATCACAGGTACTGAAGTTGTGTACTGTATATATATATATATATATATATGGTAACACTTTATTTGAAGGGGGGTGAATAAGACTGTCATGACACTGTCATAAACATGTCATAACACCTGTCATGTTCATGAATAAGTCTTCATGAATATTTATGACTGTTGTTGTAAAGCGTCATTCGGTAAATTATGACACTTTTAATACAAAGTTGACATTATTCAAAATGTCTTTGTTATGACAACTTGACATTAACCAGGAAATCATTACTGTTTAAACTTTACCTTTAATAACATAAAGTTACCTAATTTTTAAAGTGCAATCAGTAATACTTTTATAACAAATTTATATCAGTAATGATTTCTTGGTTAATGTCAAGTTGTCATAACAAAGACATTTTGAATAATGTCAACTTTGTATTAAAAGTGTCATAATTTACCGAATGACACTTTATGACAACAGTCATAAATATTCATGAAGACTTATTCATGAACATGACAGGTGTTATGTCATGTTTATGACAGTTATTCAACCCCCTTCAAATAAAGTGTTACCGCATATATATATATATATATAAAAGTATATAAAAATACAACAAATCTTTACAACATTTCTTCATTGGGAGATAAAAAAAAAAGAAAAGAAAAAGAGTAAACAATCTGACTTCTACCAGATAAAACCTTCAGCGTAAACGGCCGCAGCTTGGGCACAGCAATAATAACCCTGCATCGCTAACTTCGCTGATGCCACGTTGTCAAGGCAACGGCCCACGTGATGCGGGGCCGGCCGTGAGCCGCGCACATCCTCCAACTTCCATCACTGGCTCTCCTTCCCACGTGCGCTCTGGCCCAATCCAATCCCGGTGTCCCTGTCAGTTAACCCACTCGCCTCGCAGAGGGAGACAGCAGGCGCCTGGCAAGGCAAAGCCTCCAGTCAGACTCCCATATGCTGCTCCACAGCAGCAGCTCCTTACACAAGCACATGCACAGCAAAACGCTACGGAGAATTAATACAAAAAAAAAAGTTACATTTTCAAAGACCGGCACTTAAAATGCTGCTTTTACTTTGATTTGCTATTCCAGCAAACTCCTCAGGGACCTTAAAGGAATAGAAGAAGAGCTCCACAAAGTCACATCTTAACAAAAGCCTCAAAACTGAAATCATTTACTGTGTTAGAAGTTGAAAGCATAATTTTATTTTTCCCTTTCCAATTTAAAAATAAGATGCCAAAGTTTTGTATTTTAAGAAATAGTTCCAATTTTTTAAAGCAACTTTTTTATTGGAGGGTTAATGTTTTTTTAAGGTGCAGTATTATGTAAATTTGACTTTTTTGAGATTTACATCAAGTTCTAATTTTATTGCCTCATCAAAAGCACACATGGAGTATTTGCTTGAATCCTTAAATCTCCCATGGCGACCATTCAGCTGTACAAAACACCTGGTGGGACCTAGCTCCGCCTTCTGGAACTAAGCTCCTACTCAGAGCTGCAGTTTCTAAGCTTCCAAGCTTCTACTTCCCCCACTGAGCTCCTTCAGACTAGCCAGGCGCAATTAGCAAACACGTGGTGGAACTCATTCTATGAGCTACTTCTCAGTGAAATACTGGTAAAAACTTTGTTAAAAGGTTGTGATGACATCCTGCAGGTGGAGTATCAGAAAGTGCAGTTTTTAAAGAGGCAGGTCAACTTTCAAGGCATAATTTACAAAGTTAAATTTATTTTAACTCATGTTTGATACATGCAGCATTTTTTTTGACAACTAACGTTAACATAGTTACTTTATTGTGCTATAAAATTAATACTAACTCATGAAAAAATAAAATAGATGGCAAAATCCTACTATTTCAACAACAGGTTACATAGCATCAGCTTGATCAAATTTGATATGAACTGTGGAAACATTAAATGTATTTATATTTTAGACAACTTCTTCTGGCTCAAAAACATTTAGTTTTCTAACAGAATTGGTTGGGTTTAAAACCAGGGATCATGTCCCAATATGGAAAATTTGGGACCGTGTCGATATCCGATATTAATATTGCTGTTATGGTCAATGACTGATATTTACCAATACTAAATATATTTCTTGACCATTTTGACACCTCTGAAAAATAAAAAAAAACAGCCAGAAACGAGATGGCAATAAGATGAAAACATATCATATCGGAATAATTTTATTTATCGGACTGATCCCGGTATGCTAAAAAATGACTAATATCGACCAATACCGATGTTAGTGCCGATATATTGTGCATCCCTATTTAAAGCTGTTCATCTCACTTTAAATTTCCACAGTGCGTTGTCTGACAGTGGTATGACAGACTCACACTAAACCATACAATAAATCGGAAAACCAATTTTAAAATGTTTAATTGCTTTTCCCTCACACATGTTAAAACCTGGGATACTAAGGTGGTGAGGAAGACGGAGACAGACGCAGGAGAAGACCTTAATTGCAGGTCACGTGCTTGAGACGCCCTCTTTTTCCATGCTTGAGGAATCAGTTGTTTGCTGTATTATAACTGCGTGGGCTTGAACATTGATGCGCACAAAGAGGTTAGCAGTTCACTCCTCTCCTCCTCCGAGCCCAATACGACAACAAGCCAATCACACGCCACGTCATCTGCTTTCATCTGAAGCCAGAAGTAGGTCGCCCTTGATCAGGAGAATCACCAAACATCTGCAGGTTCTGCTGCGACGCACGCGGCACTTAATTAAAGGCTGTTACTTCTGAAGCTAAAACATGTGCTGCACTGCGATCCGTGGCTTACTGGGTCACAGCTTCTGTAATCTGAAGTGAAAATTAATGACAATCAGCTGCTCGAAACGATGTGTAAAGAATTAAAGTGGAATTATTGGGATCTTTTACAGAGTTTATTCAGCACTTTATCAGGACTTTGTCTTTGCAAGCATTGCACAGGCAAAGATATCAATACTTCATGTCTGTGTGCATCCATAATATTGACAAGTGGGAACAAAAGGTCACAAAAACAAAAATCATGCAGCAGCTCATTTCACACATATTTAATTCTAATACACCAATATGGCTGTTGAAACCAGCGACCGTTGCTTTTAAGTGTGCAGTTAAAAGTTAAAGAGTTAAAAAAAAGTTACAGCCTCATTCTCCATGATGCACAGAGTAAATCAGCGCTTCGGTTCCTGCACACTGCCGCCCAGCTGGGATGAATTTGTTATAAAGCATCGAAGGGTTTCTCAATGTTTGACATGGAATTACTTACAAAATGTGGTTACTTTTTAAATAACCAACTTTTGGTTTC
Organism: Poecilia formosa; assembly: GCF_000485575.1. NCBI lineage: Eukaryota > Metazoa > Chordata > Actinopteri > Cyprinodontiformes > Poeciliidae > Poecilia > Poecilia formosa. The sequence continues at coordinate 102,114 of NW_006799967.1, read as the reverse complement.
AACTAAAAGTTACTTTGAAAAAATGAAAAAACATTTTGAACGTTGTTGATGGTTGTTGTGGGGGTTTTTTGGGGGGCATATATAAAGTATCTTCCAGTTAATGTTCTTTGCTAAATTAATGTTTAATGGTATTTCAGAAGGCAAACTTGTATTATTATATCATTACCAGTCTATTGAAAATGGTCTCAAAACAACAATATTATGGTTTTGCACAATGACTTCTGGGACAATTTATCATCCAGTGCGATGCAAACGAGTGGAGTTTTTATTGAAGAAAAAGCGGCTCTCTTTTAGAGTCTCGGTAAGTTAACTGTTAGAATCAGAATGGTCTAGTCAAAGTAACAATTGAGGTGTTTTTTTTGCCTGAAGTAGTGAGCAATACCTCTTCTTCCTCTTGTTTAATGGTAAATAGAAAACAACATTTTGGTGCATTACCGCCACCAACTGGAAAGGTGTGTGACTCGTAATTCAAAATGCATAATGCAGTCACATTTATAAAGCTAATAAAACTAAAACAATATGAATAGGACCACTGTATTTGTGGTGTTGACATTAATTTGTATGTTTAATAATGGGAAGCTGTCTAATTAAACTAATTAACTGTCACCTGTGAACAAAAGGTCATAATTCTGGGTACATCGAGTTATGCAGTCAGAAATTATACAGTTCTGTATATCTAATTACATTATCTTATATGTAAAGATAATGTTGGACTCATTGTACACTTTATGTTCATAATTGAAAATGTCATGTTTTGCTGAGTCTGCCTGTTGTAGGCATATTTAATTGGAATTATTATTACTGATTAGAAATGTATATACTAATTTGGATAATCTAGATGTTATTCTCTTTTTTTCTATTTAACTTTATTTAACCTCATTAAGGACAGGATAATAATGTAGGAAAAACAAGTAATGCTATTGGCAACTTTTATAATATAGCCATAATGATGTTGGACACAGTCATAGTGCTACATTTTTATCTTGTTACATCCCTGCAAAGCCTTTTAGTTTGTCTTTTATATATTTACCATAACAGAAAATCTAAACCGAAATGGTAAAAGAAAATTGCCTTAATGAACCAGATTGCAAAGTAGCCTTGGGCTACTGTGAATTCATACGATTCATAAGATTTATCAGAATAAATTTTATTTATGATAAAAAATGTTGTCGTAATAAATTCCAATTAATGGTGTGTAAACTCTCCCCAACGCTGTCCATACTTTTAGGATTGTTAGTTTTATCGTTTTCTCCACTCTTTGTTCATTGACAGCATCAATAAATATTAATACGGTTGAAAATATTTATGTGCCTCTGGTCCTAAGGAGTTTGTGGGGCTTTGATTGCTTTCATATACAGTTGCAACCACAGTGGTCATTAAAAAAAGATGTAATAAATAGTTACTATTGTTTTCACACTACCACAAAATACCGTGATATTTTTTAAGCCCATATCACCCACCCTCAGAGTATCGCGGTGTCCGTCTGGACCAGTTTTCTCCTTATTTACCGGTGTAAGGGGGGAATGACACTGACAGAAGCACTTCATTTATAGTTAGCTGTGAGTAGCACGCTAGCTTTGTGTTGTGTGGGACAGGAAAGATGAGACTCAACTCGGCTCCACGAAACCCAAAAACAAAAAAGTCAGCAGCCCCCCTCCTCCCCCCCACCCCCAACACGCTGAGTGGAGTGTTACAGGTTTTCGTTGAGTGTGCCGCCAGTTACATACCCCATTTCTGCTTGGTTTGAGTGCCAAGTTGGGTCGAAAATGATCCAGTCGATGGACTCCTGCTGAGGGGGGGAACGGGCTAGTTGCTGCTGGTGTTGATCCGCTGTCTTCCCCCTCTGAATAAAGCCGCTCTGCTCTGTTCGCTGTGGGGTTCTGGACCGCTCTGCGGAGCCGTTCGGCTGCTCTCAGTCAGACATGGCTGGCTGTGCTGTTATGCCCTTGGGCACATCCTTTCGGCTGGTCTCGTCGGAGCGAAACGTGTCGGTGCATGCATGATGACCGACAACACAACAGCAGCACAGACGCTAGTTGCTGCTACCGTTAGCCAAATAAGCAAGCTGCTCGACTTTAAAGGATTATGGGGCTGGCTGACAGCAAACGGAGCCTGGTTTAGAGCAGAATTAGGCTATTTTAAGTTAAAAGTTGGGGGGGAATTTGAAAGGCTCGACAGTAAATGCTGGTAAAAGTGTTCGAAACATTACCAAGCCTTGACCAATAAGATTTTAGCTCGCTTATAAATACAAGAAGCTGGTGTCAAATCTCACAAGAAGTGGGATGAATAAGAAAAAAAAGAGGAGAAATATTCACATTCCTAGTTTAACAAATTGTTCATAAATCCCAGCTTTAGTCGCTTATTTTTCACCAAAGTCCGACGTGCCATTAAATTTAAAAAAGAAAAAAAAAAGCCTCCCGCTGAGAAATATTACTGAGTTTCACTGCATGTGAGGCATTTACTGCAGCTCGGAGGCGACAAACATCTTCCTTTCAGACGGCGCTCCATTCTCTCCGTTGCTCCTTGAGATGATACAAAAGAAATTTGGTTCCCTCTCCGGGTTTTACCATCACGTTTCGTTCTCCTCTGAGATTAGAAAGCAGCTCAGCTTCACCCGATGGCTTACGTTGGCGAGAGCTCCAGCATCTGTACAGAGGAGTATTTACGTGTTATTTTTTTCCTCGGTATTTCTCCAAAACAGGCATGCGGGTGACGAGAAACTACGACGGCGATGCTTCGTTGGCTTGATCATTCTCCTCCTTCATCTTCATCATCATCGTCATCATCATCCACCCCTCTGCCCTCTGTCAGTCTCCCGTCTCATTCATCGCACAGCTTTATCCGACGCTCCTAGGGGAGCGTAAAGTTACGACGTAATCACGTCACGTTCGGATCAGATTCTTTTTTTTTCTTTTGTAATAATTGGCAATAAAATGGTTGCGCCAGCTGCACATCATTTTATTGTCCAAATCAATCTTTAGATCTGCTAATAATACACAAAATACATTTGGTATATAAGGTTTGATTAAAAAACTTTTTTAAAAAGTCATGGAAAAATGTAACAAGAGAAAATATGTATAAAAGACACACTGCAATAATGGAGATTTAAATATTGATGTCTACGGTGCTTTAGTTTTTTGTCACTTAAATTTTTCTGGGTTTTTTTTTTTAAGAATTGTTTTTGATTCAGTCACATTGGAGGGTTTTTTTTCAATAGTTATAATGTTTTGTTTAAGGTTACCCTACACCGTCTCAATTTAAATCAAGACTTTAAGGCCACTCCAAAACTTTTATATTTTTCAGCCTTTTGATGTCGGACTTGCTTTTCTCAAAGGTCTAAAATCAGATATTTATTTATTTATTTATTTATTTATTGGCAAATTTGAGACAGGCCTTAGTTAGGAGAACGTAATGTAGGATCATAATTATTTCCCTCTATAATCCCGGTTTATATTCCAATCCAGCAGGTGGCGGTAACGTACCTTAAATTGTAGGGGAACTTAAAAGAGTAAGAGTACAACCCAAAGCCGTTGTTTCCACCATCTTGGGAGGGGAGTCATGGGACTAGTAGGAAAATAAGTGTACCAGTGAGCTGCGGTTTAAAAAATTTAAAAACTGGTTTACAGTTACAAGGTTGGGTAACACTTTATTTGAAGGGTGTGCATAAGACTGACATGACACTGTCATAAACATGACATAACATCTGTCATGAACATAAAGAAGTCTTTATGAATGTTTATGACAGTTGTCATGAAGTGTTATTCTGTAAATAATGACACTTTTAATGCAAAGTTGCTCTAAAAGTTACATTAAAAGCCCATTAAAAGTGCAAACTTTGCATGATTTTGTAAATTATGATAATTTAATGCAAAGTTGGCATTTTTAATGGACTTTTAATGCAACTTTTAGAGTAACTTTGCATTAAAAATTCATTTGATTATCTTTTACATATTGCAAATAAGGAAAAACCAAATCAATTCATACTTATTAAAAGCAAAATGAATATATTCAACACTCTTGTCTCTGTCAGACCCACAGACTGAGTCATGACACTGGATACAGGCCACCAGCACTAAAATAGACCAGTCAGGAGTGATAGGGATCACGCATTTTCTTTAAAATGCTGAATCATTTGTGTTCAGGTTGTTAAGATACTAAGCTTCCTCCCCACCTATCGCATAATAAAAATAAAATGCTAATATTTTACAAATCTACTGAATTATACACATTGAACAGATGGCAAGTGAGCTCCCCCAACATTCTGTAAATACTTTAGATGAAACACAGGAAGGCCGGTTTTCTATTTCAAGATTACGCTGAGCATGAAAACTCAACTTGAGCACACAGTGATCAACAGTGATAGTGTTGAAGTGTGCTGGGAAACTTAAGCAAATCCATCAAGATAGTCCATACAATGGATACATTGACAGAAGATTTAGCACGGTCTGATGTCGAAGCCGAAATGACGATGTTGGGGGCGGAAGATGCAGCAGAACAAAATGTTGAAGCAAGTGATGAAGTGGAGAACCTTCGAAACAGGTATTTTTTCTTTTAGAATGCAATCAGCTGAAACTGAACTGTTTTTATATGAAATACTTTAAAAACAATGAAGGCAATTGCGTAGAAAGATAACTTATGTATGCATGAGTGCTGGATGATTGCATGTAAAATACAATCTTTGTAGTGGAACATTGGCGCTTTCATTCAGGGACCAAAATAAATTGTGTGAAACTCAAGACTTACAAAGAAAGCCTCTGTTTTTGTTCCTGATTGTCACTTTGTGGACATGTCTTTAGTTTACGTGAGGCCGTCCACGATGACAGCGTCCGACCTAAAATGCAGTGCCTGCTGATGGATACCTCTTTCTCCATGGTGACAATGCAAGGCGAAGACAGCGGGATCGCATGGGAAACAACCGCGAGTCACTGTCCCACACCATGGACACCTGAAGCAGGAAGAGCGGGAGTTAGCTCACCAGTTCCAGTCCGACTCGGAGTATCGGGATCTCAGCCTGCAGGAAAGATCATATTTGTCATGGACGAAGAGATGATCGCAAGACAGAGAAAACCTAAAGAAAGGGTGAACAATCAGAAGAGTAAAGCAGAAAGAGAGCAAGAACTGTGGGATGAAACCTTTGACAGCATCTCAGGGCGACCAGAGTTGGTAGAAGTGTCACAGCCCAATGTAAAAACTGAAGCGGAAGGGGAACAAGAGGAGGCGACTGATCTTCTGGAGGACAAGGAGCAGCATTTGTTCAGGATCGTGTCAGAAGGTTCAGAAATCCTCAATATTGTTGTCCCTCCCAAATTTGCCACCGTGGACGAAGAGGAGAGCAAGGAAATGGTGGACAACCTGTCATATCTGGAGGAGAGTCTTGTTCCCAAAACCAGTGCAGAGATTCAAGACAGTGACTTACCATTCTCAGCAGAACCTGGCGATCAGATTAAGGTTTTACCTCCTGCAGGTCCTGGTGCAATGGACCCACCAGGGGCTCCAGTGGCCAGACCTCCAGTGAGAGGAGTGACTGGGAATGTGGACTACTTTGAGGCGTTCTCTCTGATTGAGGCCCAGGCTCCAGGAAGTCCTGCTGTGATTCCACAAGGGCAGGAGGAGCCTGAGGCAAAAACAGCCGCTGGCAACCTGGATACTGAGAAACCAGTGGCACCTGAAGACCACACAAAGACCAAAAGTGTGGACATTGACAAATCAGACACAGTAAGTTTAGAGGAAATAACCAGTGACCTTCTAGATGATGTCTTCTATGGAGGTACAGAAAGCTACGCTTTAAAAAGTGTGGACACTTCTGATGAAGTTGGAGGAGCAAAAAGTCCGATATCTAGGCTTGCTTCCAAACCAAGTGGTTCATCTTTGTTCGGTAGCCAAGAAGACATCCTGACACCAATCTTCCTACCTGAAGGACCACCAAAAATCATTGACCAAATATTGCTGGAAGAGCCGAAAGCCATGGCTTTCCTTTACACTGACCTGTATGAGGAAGCATTGGGCAGTAGGAAAAAGGAGGAGGACGCAGAAAGCATGACGTCTGAAAAGTCCTTCCATAGCAGGCATTCAGACCGAGAGGCCAGAGGTTATTTAGAGAAATTTGTCCTGATTGATGAGACTCCTGCGGTGGAGACAGAACAGCAAGAAAAAGAAATTTTTACATCAGAAGAATCTCGGACTCTACCTCAAGACATGTATGACTTTGAAGACATTCTTGCCAAGTCTGATAAAGGGAGGAAACACTCAGACGAAGTCACAGACTTCTTAAGATCTAGTGACAATTCTTCTCCCTGTGACATAGAGCCTTTCCCTCGATCCCTAGAAGAGGACGACATTCAAACAGCAAAGAGTAGCATCAAGACTCAAAAAAGCGTCTCAATAGCTACAGAAAAAGTGTCAGAAACCACAGTGGATCCTCTTGGCTTTTCAAGCTATGAGTTCCTGCCAGATGAACCAGACTGGGAGGATGTAGATGATGGTCCTACAGACCTAGACAGGAAATCTGTTGGAGGAGAAGAACTGGGAAGGCAAGAATCCAAGCTCAATAAACCAGATGTCCCTCCCAGGAGAAAGAGGGCATCCTCTCCTAAATCATGCTTGGATCTAACACCTCTTACTCCGGTTGATATGATTACACAAGAGAAAGAGGAGGCTGGAGGAAAGGAGCACAGAGTGGAGGAAAAAGAGACAGCATCACCCGTAGAGACTGCTGACGAAGGGGATGGAAATGGAGAAGACATTGTGCCATCTGAATCTGAAGTTGCACAACTTGACAGGGATCCAGTTGAGTTGAAAACCGGGGCCCTGGAGAGTGAAAGCACAAAAGACTCTGATGAGATGACTGTCACAGACCCAAAACAAGGTGAAGAGGAAGAAACAAAACCGAGTGAAGATAGAAGTGAGAGTCAAGCAGCAACGACCGCTGCAGGACTCAAAGAAACAGATGTTGAGACAGAGGTTAAAACAGAGAAACAAGAAGACAAACCCACTACCACATCAGCTGATCCTGCTGTAAACAAAAGGCAGTGTGTAATACTTTAGTTTAGCCAATAGGTTACAATTTAAAACCCACTAAAATGTTCTTCCACACAGTTCCTACAGGTTAACGTCAGGGTGACCAGTCTGTGTGACACATAGAATAAGTGTGCTGGTTTTTGACCCTCCACCACTTAGTCCCTTTGAGGTTTTGGTTGTTTTTTTAACCCAAGGTTTTCAGGTATGGAATGGTACTGTCTACTGTTTCATACTAATTGTGTGTCGGGACGCTTTGTACCTGCACTGACAATGAATGATTCACGGTCATTCTCTAACTAGAAGGTCATACGGTTCTTTTGGCGTGATCAAGGGTTGGGATCTGTCATATGTTAAGAATTAATAGGCAAAACAAGAATCAGAACCAAAATAAATCAAAAACACAATTGCAAAGATTTTCAGAAAATACAGCATTGTTTGTTTGCTGTGCCGTGTGAATCTAGTATTTTTTATTTTTTTTTACTGTGCACTAGTTCATTGGTCTCTGCATGCGTACACGTGGAGTCCATTTTTTTTTTTTTGTTGACCTGGTACATTGTACACACCTGCACAGATCTTAATTCCCTCAATCAGACAGTGGCACCAAATCCATAGCAGTTACAGAAAATGAAGGGTCAGACTATTAGTGGCAGGAAAAAAAAACACCCTTGTTTGCAAACTTACACCTATCTAGTTTATATGAATACGGAGAGGTATGGTAAGTGCATTCTGACTGCTGGAGCAGATAGCCTGACTAGTTTACCAGCTAATATCCACTTGTTATGCTTGTTTACGCTCGTAAAGGATAAATTGTGAAACATTTTCAGATTGTGTGGTTTGTTAAGCTTTTGAAAACTGCTACTAAATTTAACAGGTGTTTGTTTGATACATTTGTGGGTAGAAAGCCTAAGTAATACATGTTACCAACAACCAAAACAAAACCAAACTCATAGTGTAATACATTTTGTTACATTTTTTGTGCTTTTTTTACTCTAGGTTGTCACTTTATAAAAACACTCCCACTGTGCCTAAATATAAAAAAAAAAACGGTATTTTTTTATTGTGATTGGACTCTGCATTAACTCAAAATGAACAGTTGCTGTCACATTGATCCATTATTTTATGTTTCTCCAGGTGAACCCAGTCGCTGTAGCAATAATGCATGATTCACTAGTAGGGGGGAAAGGTTTGGGTCACGAGTGCCAATAATAATAATAATTTAAAAAAAAGAACTGAGAGCACATGTGTGACGTCAAGGTGCACCTTTGACTAAAAATAAACCCATCTGGCTGCTATTATGACACCGCCCTGCTTGTAAACAGCCATGCGACAAGTGTGTAATGCCTGCACATATTAATATTTGACGTGTCCATCTACCCTGTGTCTCATGTTATGAGGTGTTTTATTATGCGGAATTGAAATAAATTAACAATGTGTTCCTGTTCCGCTCCAGCACGATTCCTGCTGAGTCACAGTGCCCTCAAAATCATTTATTAAAAACATATTTTGTCAGAAACCTTTTCCTCATGCGTTGTTTTTCACAGACTGGATTCACACTGAAAATGCAGTAGCAGAAAGAATTTCCCTTTTCAGCATGTGAGGTTGTGTTGCAGACTAGATGGTGAATCTGGCTACAGCAGGAGTGTCAAACTCATTTCCATTTTGGGCCGTATCAAAAATCTGAACGCTCTTAAAGGACCGGTTGTGCCAGAATATGTTGATAAAACCAATTAAACTGTAAATATCAATAAATAGCTGTTCCACCATTATTTTGTGATTGTTTTAGTGGAAATTACAGATTGTGTGATGCCAATTTAGAAACGTTTGTAAGAAATGTTTATATTTGTGCTAATATATTGTGTTGAATGTGATTTTTTTTAAATTACTTGTATCAAATACGGACTTTAAAATCAAGTAAGGCTAAGGCAGTAGTCACTTAAACTCAATGTTTTTAACCAATTTTGAGAAACAAATTGCAGCAAAATCAGAAAAATTTTAGAGGTTTGTTGATTTTGTGTGAATTTTGCAGATTTGTGACAAACTGGAAGGACTTATTGATGTAACTTGGAGTCTAGAGGGCCACATACAAAGCTACAGCGGGCCAGATTTGACCCCCGGGCCTTGAGTTTGACAGCTGTGGGCTACAGGAACCCTTGATCCTTTGGCTGCGCTGGACTTGCAGAGGACAAACACAAACAGACCTTAATGTACAAATGTATAAATAACATGTAAACAGGGTCTTAAAAAAACTATTTATTTAGAGAGGAGCTAAGTTAGACAGCTAGAATAAGTAGGGCAGGGCCAAAGTTGGACCTGCCAACTGTGAATTCTTAGGTGGGTCTCAATAACTTGAAATATCTTTGAAAAGTTTCTATTTTAGTCATTTGATTCAAAAGCTGAAACTCTTGAGATTTACCACTTACCTTTTGTATTAGTCTTATGTTAAAATGTATTCCTGAAAAATAAATGTTCTCTTTTTTGACACATTTTGCTCCTTAACCCATTGGACACTGAATTGAAAATAGGCAATTGCTTTAGATTCATGCACAGTTTTAGTGCAAGAAATGTGAGCCAAGCTGAACCATAAGAGAGAAATCATGAAAATATGAACATAAATCCTTTTTTTAATTTGAAATATGAAATGTAAAGCTCAAAATACAACTTTGCGTTTTGGTATAGAGCAAATTGTGTGTCGTGGATGGAGATTGAGGAAGTCGCTGTTGAGCATTGTGTTACTTATTTGGTTTAAAGCAAAAATGGACTTTTAGCAGCTTTACGTCGTGTCATAATGCTTCTCTGTCATCAAAACATACCTGGGGTGTTGCTTTGACAACCCTCAACATCCTCTTCACAATACAGAGTGTCTTCAGTCAGAGGCTTCTGCAAATTAACTGTAGTACAGACAAGCTACAAGAGATCTTTCCTGCCAACAGCCATCACCATCTACACCAACTCTTTGAAGAATTTCATTTAATGATTTACATTTAATTTTCCTTTGGAGTTAATAAGTTATTTTTGAAGTGAATTTGAATATGCACTTCAAAAACATTGTAGTTATACATATTTACAAATGAATGTAGTTTTTATTCTTTTTTATTTTATACATCTATATTTAAAATGTCAAGCAAAGTGTTATTACACTTTTTGGGTGCAGAAACTTGAATAAAGCTGATTCTGATTCCAGTTTTGTATCCAAACTTCTTTTCAAATTTGAATCTTTTAAACTGTGGTTGCCCAGGAAACCAGAAGCACCAGTCAGACTAAACAAATCAAATCAAACAACAAACTCACAAGGACGTATTGGACATCTGTCACTGCTGAACGGTGAGTTTGTTCCCTGTAGTTCAGAGTGGAAAATATCTGGGTGTAGCTTTGTGTTTTATGCGATCATGCTTTAAAAATATGAATAGTCAGGTAGCTGTACAATTATAGTTAAAAACTGAAGTTGATTAAAGATGATTAATCATATTGAAGGAAGTACAGGGCGTGTTTTCAATTTCACTTTAGTCTCTATGTTTTTGAATTTTTTTTTTTTCCTTCTTTTGGTCAAACTGGTTGTAAAACAAAATATGTTGACTTTAAAAAAAAGAAGCATATTTTTAATTTTTCTGGAAATATACTGTAATCCTCTCTCTGATTTTGTTGCTTTGTTGTGCTTCAACCAGAGCTAGATCACAAATGAAGGACATCGAGGCAGATGACGAGAGCCACATGAGCGGCTTGGTGACGTCTGTACTAGAGGTGAATCCTTTGATTCTTTCTGACTTGAGTTCACACTGATAATGTAAACTGGTAGTTTAAGTTGGCTTAGAGAAAACACACACTTCTACAGACATCAGCACAGTGGTAGTGGAGAGCCAATGCAGTTTTCTCTGTAGTTTCAAAATGGAATTCTTTTCATCCATCATGAGAGATCAAGGCAAACAAAACTCAGTAGCTGCTGGAAGGGGCCCTGCAGACGTTCAGGGGCCCCTAGAAATTGTATAATTGTAACACAGATCATAGATCCAAAGCTGTGGCATTCATTTATAGAGAATGGCAATGTTATTAAATTTTATGTAATGCATTCAGCAGAGAAAAAAAATGTGTGCATTTAGGATTTAATTAGGAAGTATACTTTGTAAAAGTTTGAAGAATCATCATGATAGTTTGATTGTTTTGTTACCATGACTACAATATGGTGTAATGTTTGTGTTTGAATTGGGTTTCTTCACAAATACATCACATCAAATAACCAATAATCATTGACTGATTTTAAACTCGGCCAATAAACCTGGACTCCCTCTCACAGACTTCACCTTATCTATATTTAAACGGCAGTGATGCTGAGGTTCTTAGTAGGAAGGGTTTCGGGGGGCAGGGGAGTTCTGTCTAAGGCCCCGTATTACCTCGGGCCGGCCCTGCATGAACAGCTGCTACGATGCGCATCTCTGAATCTACCTGGAATCCCCCGGTAGCCCCTGTGCCAGTCCGCCGATGCTTTGGGGACATTTTGATTCATTTAATTGTGGCATGTTTGGCTTTATGCTGCGGTTCTAATTAATGCTACAGTATTTTATGATGTTTATTTTGTGAACTCTAAGTGTTCTGGGCCGAATCTTCCTTTAGCACTCGAGGTTCTGGAATAACTTTTATTCACAGCCGCTCACTTCCAGCCCAGATCCGTCAGCAGCGGCTTTAACCTGCCTGGTAGGAACATTAAGGAGAAGCAGAGCGAACAGAGAGCAGGTGGTACCGGGTGGTACCGGGTGGTACCGGGGCTTTAAGGTGCGTCGCGACTCGCAGTGACAGTCGCAGTACCGTGTCTTATATCAGGATGTCTGATATAAAGACAGACATTCTTTCTATCTGTCGGTGGGACCGACTCAGACCGCCTGTAGCGAACCGGGCATTTAGCAGCCTGATGAAGTTAAAGTCAGAAGTTTTCTCTGCAGCCGAAGCATTTCGGTGTTTAGGGGCGAGGCGGGTCTTTTCCCGCTATTGCGAGGACAATTACGAAATAGAAACAGTTTTTCTAACGTCAACATCAGACCTACGTTTTTATTCACAAACCAGTGTATGAAAAAAATATTCTTGCCCATAATTTGATAGTTACAGATCCGCCCCTCCTCCTCACCACCATGGACCCGGTGTCCGAACAACATGGAGGCTCTCAGACTCATTATTAGACTGAGGGCAGCCGGACTAGTTTATTTTGCTAAATTATTATATTTTGCAGCAGGAGAGAATGTTCATAGTGGAGTGTATTGATTTGTTATCTTAATATATATTACTTACAGAATACAGTATATTCTGTGGCGTAAAAGAGGATGTTACTGGCATTTCTCTCGTTTTTTTGTTCAAACTGGAGGTCATAAAGTTTCCTGTAGATTAAAATATGTTTATTGAGGTAATAAAATAAACTAACATTTTCGCAGTACTTCAGGTTGTCGTAACGTGCATTGAAACCACTGAAATTTTGCGATTCACTAACAGAAAATAATTGAAAATAGAATAATCTAAAAAGAATAATCTAAAAGATCAGAAAATGTATGAATAAGGATAAATTGAGTGCCATTAAAAAAAAAATGTTAGACTTGAGACGTTTGAAAAATAAATGAATATCTCTCCAGGTTTTAGAGTTCCATAAATGTGAATAAAAAGATTTTACAAACAAAGATGAATTACTTCAGAGAAAATAAGTCAGTCTCAAATGGATTGGATGTTGGGTTTCTTCTGTCAATCTGCAATGATGATACTTGACTCTTGTCATGGAGCATTAATGTAACTCAAAATGAGTCGATGAAAATTCAGTTCAGTTCAATAGAGTTCATATTTCATAAAACATTCCTAAGTTTTACGGTCATATTCAGTCAATAAGAATATGTTTCCAATGAGGCCTATTTATCAAATTATTAAAGATACTTTTCATTTATCCAGTATT
>NW_006799967.1:82537-86781 GCF_000485575.1 Poecilia formosa | reverse complement strand
AAACGGACATAGATATTTAATACTTTTTTTTTTTTTTTTTTTACTCTTACTGTTTTCAGTCCTCTTTTTCATTTCATTTCTCACTTCCCGCCACTCAGTCAGCTCAATCAGAATGTTTTGCTTCTTCTTCTTAAAATTTATTGGCAGTTGGCTAGAAAGTTAGGTGAGCATTACCGCCACCAACTGGTATGGAGTGTGGACTACATTGTGCTGCATTCAATGTTGTCGGAAAAAAATGTTCGTGTTCGTAATGTCCAGCGGGGGTGGCAAACAGGGTGGCAAGGCTCTGTTTGCCTGCCACCCCATGCCACCCCGGTAGATCCGCCTATGATTCTTGCCCATAATTTGATAGTTACAGATCCGCCCCTCCTCCTCCATGTTGTTGGTCCGAACAACATGGAGGCTCTGAGAGTCATTATTAGACTGAGGGCAGCCGGACTAGTTTATTTTGCTGAATTATTATATTTAGCTAAATAATATTGCTGAGGGGCACAAGCAGGCCTTCTGACAAAACCTCAAAAAGGGCACTAGGGGCATCAAGGATAAAAGGGGCAGGAGCTCAAGCCCATGGTCATCAGCTTTTTCTGAAAATATCCCCATATGTTTTTCTCCTTTAGAGGGATTCAGTTTGTCTTATTGAGATCTTATCTTATGAATAAAATTGCTTTAATATTCCCAGTAAGCATTTTCCGCATGCAATGCTTATGGGTCATTAATGGGTCACTTATGCCAACTTGGTAGCACAGCTTATTTTATCACAGATTAAAATATGTTTATTGAGGTAATAAAATAAACTAACATTTTCGCAGTACTTCAGGTTGTCGTAACATGCATAATGGATTAAACCACTGAAATTTTGCTTCTATAGATTCACTAACAGAAAATAATTGAAAATAGAATAATCTAAAAGATCAGAAAATGTATGAATAAGGATAAATTCAGTGCCATTAAAAAAATAAATGTTAGACTTGAGACGTTTGAAAAATAAATTAATATCTCTCCAGGTTTTAGAGTTTTATAAATGTGAATAAAAAGATTTTGCAAACAAAGACGAATTACTTCAAAGAATATAAGTCAGTCTCAAATGGATTGGGTGTTGGGTTTCTTTTGTCAATCTGCAGTGATGATGCTTGACTCTTGTCATGGAGCATTAATGTAACTCAAAATGAGTCGATGTAAATTCAGTTCAGTTCAATAGAGTTCATATTTCATAAAAAATTCCTAAGTTTTACGGTCATATTCAGTCAATAAGAATATGTTTCCAATGACGCCTATTTATCAAATTATTAAAGATACTTTTCATTTATCCAGTATTTCTCAACTAAAATGAATTTGTTTTATTTGTATGATGTAGTATTTTAAATGTCATGTTTATTTAGCTACAAACAGAAAATCTTCAGTTACCAGAAACAAAGGCTTGAAAACATCAGTTTATGTGGAACTAATCTAATGTGTTTTGTTCAGTGATGGAGTTATTGAAATAAATAAACTTTTTAAAGAATAATTTATTGATTTGAATGTATGTATAATTGTTGTACACTTCATAGTACATCTTATATCTCAGCTTATGTCTGAGTAACATGTAGACAGTTGTTTATGTGTTAGAAAATCACTAAAAAGCACAAATTACTGTACTGATGAGATTACACTGCCCCTGCAGGTTAAAACAGGTCGGTGCAGTGGTGGCAACACGTTTAGACTTTTTAATAGGAATTAAATTGGCTTACAAAGAGCCTCAGTCACTCCTCAAAATTAAAACAAGAAGATTAAATAAATGTTTAATATTTAATGTACTTCATTTTTATTATCACAACTATGACTGATCACTCCTAAAGCAGCGGTAACAAATAGACCATTAAAAATCAGAAATATGTTGTTTCCATCGTCAGGATGAAACTAAAACAGTTTAATAATTTAAAATGTGTCTAGATCCTTCAGAATAGATTCTCACTGTCAGTTACTTTTCCACTGGTTAGTCTTCCAGATTAGCAAAGCTACGGTCACGACTCCCAAAGCTAAAGAGACTCCAGTCACATCAAGTCCGATCTTCAGAGCATCTTCTACCTGGAAATGAGGAGAAAGGAAAAGATCAATCCAACAGATTTGGAGAAACGTTTGACTCCCTTCTAACAGTCTGACTTTTAATCACCTGACAGAGACTTCAGTGTATTCTATTTACTTTATGTGATATAAACCGACACAAAAACACAATTCTACAGTATTGTTGTCTACTTTCTAAATATGTTATTAGACTATAAATCAGACGAAAATAACTTACAAGTAACTTTTCAGCAAGATATATGAGTTTGTTTTAAGTGTTAGTTCTACCGGCAGACATTTTTTTCTATGTTGTAAGTGAAACAAATCTAATACTTTTTCATCAAGGAAGTTGACAAGCTCCTATATTTTGTTGATAAGTTACTTGTAAGTTAGTTTTGTCTTATTTCAACTGTTCTAAGATATTTGCAGTAGAAGGTTGGCCAGGACTTTGTGTTTTTGTAGTGAGGACTTCATGGATGGCTTTAGACAAAATCTCTCATTCTGTTCAAACAGTTCAGTCCATGTTTGAAAAGTCTCATGTTTTCACTGACAGTAAATGTCTTAGTAAGTCTTTAACTGTGTTTAAATCTCATTTTAAGTTTGACTACTCTACGTTTCCAGAGCATTTACAGCAGAGATGTCAAACTCATTTTTATTTTGGGCCAAATCAAAAGTCTGAATGTTCTTAAAGGGCCGGTTGTGCCAGAAGGTATTGAAAAAACCCATTAAACTGTTAAAATATCAATTAACAACTGTTTGTTTCAGTCTTAAATAATATTGAACATCTTTTCACATTGAACAGTCCATCAAGGAGTTTGTGATTTTTTTTTGTATTTTCTTTTGCAATTAGAATCACAGATTTCGTGGTAATTTAGAAATATTTGGAAGAAATTTTAACAATATTTGCGCTACTGTATGATGTTAAGTGTGACTTTTTATTAAGTGCCGCATCAATCAGGTACTGCAACTTGACATCAGGTACGGCTGAGGCAGCAGTCACTTAAACTCAGTCAAATTTGTAAAACACTTTACTGCAATTTTTAGGAAAAAGTTGTTGACAAAGAAAAATTATAAAAAAAAATTGGTGTGCATTTATATTAAGGCCCCAATACTCAAATTCATCGAAATAAAATCCAGAGCACCAAAAATCAGAAAACAATAAAAGAGATCCCACAGACGAGACCAAATAAAATTTCCAGTGCTTCAATAGGAGATGAAGGCTGGATTTGATGAAGTTGATCCCAACTTCATTTTTAAATTCAAGTTAATTTTGGAAATCTAGGTATCATAACCATAACCATGTCAATGCACTTTATTAATCTGTGAAATAAATCTCTCTAAAATGCAAGTTACGTTTTCCTTTTGCAACTGTGGTTAGAGAAATAAAGTGAGTTTACGATAATATAACAAAACCATGACTGTAAGGTTAATTCGTCACTTTATTTCGCTTTGGGATTGGGATCAAAAAAGTATTTTTGAATTTGAATTAAATTACCCTCGAGAGAGTATGTCTCATCCCGACCAAACCCCAAGCAGAATATCCCCAGTATAAACAATGACTTGTTGGACATTAAATGTATTTTTAGATTCACCTGTACAATTACGTCGCAGAAAACCAGCTCCATA
The DNA here is from genome assembly GCF_000485575.1 of Poecilia formosa. Classification (NCBI taxonomy): domain Eukaryota; kingdom Metazoa; phylum Chordata; class Actinopteri; order Cyprinodontiformes; family Poeciliidae; genus Poecilia; species Poecilia formosa. The sequence continues at coordinate 83,115 of NW_006799967.1, read as the reverse complement.
ACAATCACTACCTTACTAGTTTATCAATTTTCTACACCGGAAATTCTTGCTAGATGCTGTTGTCCTTCACTGGAGTGCGTGTGATGCATTCCGGTCACATTAAAATATTTGGTCTTCAATTAGTGTAAAATACAGAAAAATACCATGAACATCGAATTTAAACCAGCAACCTCTTAATTTAACAATATTACGTGTTTATTTAAAATCCAATAGATTTAATCCGGCACATTTTACAAGAAAATTTAGATTTTACGGTGGAAATTTAAATTTCCGAGTTACGCGAACGCAACATCGAGGTTAGCTAGTGGCTAACACCGCAATGGACAATGGTCCTTGTGTGTGCTCTCCTGTCAGCCTGGAGGAAAACGGACTTCCAGCCTGTGACGGTTCTTACGCAGACGACGAGTTAGTGGACGCCTTCGGAGACCTGGCTACCCTCCCGGTTGAAGTTGAGGAAAGAAGACCGACCTGTTTGCGCTGCCGGTGAGCTGAATGAGAGCGAAGCTAACGCTAGCTAGCCTAGTTTGAGTTAACGAGAATCTGAACGAGAAGCTGTAAGAAAAAATTTTATATATATA
>NW_006799967.1:33383-82522 GCF_000485575.1 Poecilia formosa | reverse complement strand
ATATATATATATATATATATATATATATATATATATATATATATATCCTTCCTCTTGTTCTACTTTGTGTTTCTGGCATGCTTTAATGAGGGAACAGATTTATATCGTTTCAGAAAAAGCTGACGACCAGCTGAAAACAGAGAGATGGGGGCGTTAGACGGGGGAAATAACTGGGCAATCAGAGCTTCACGTCTTCAACTTTCCTCCCATGTTGTAGTCGCCCTCAGAAGGTGTGTCTCTGTCCCTTTCTCCCGCAACAACCACTGGAGGTGTCCACATGTCTGTACGTAGTGCAGCATCCTGCAGAGGTGAGTCAGTAAATCTAACTCCAGTCTGTTTATCTTTGGTTCTGTCAGAAGCTTTAAATGGTAATATCTCTTATTGGCTAATTCTCTGAAATATATGTTATTAATATTTTTTTAAGTGATAGACTAACAGAAATTAGTGCAAAATGATGAATTATAAACTGTGTATAGTGGGGAAAAAATGCTGCTCATTACTTGGTAATGGGAGCATCATTCTGTGGGGATGTATTCTGAGAATGGCCTAGTCAAATTTTTTTCCAAGTAAGAATCTGCAGCAAGATTTGGAGACACGCTGTTCACACCTGCTCTCCTTTTAGCTTGAGCTGTTTTGCAAAGTAGAACTGGTAAAGTTAAAATTATGATTGAAGTGTAAGAAAATATGAAGAAGCTACAAAAGTGTATCTCTACAACCCCAGTTCGTATTGTAGTTGAAGACCTGGTACATCCTTCGTTTATTGAGATGTTTTATGTTTTTTTTTATTTTTCTTAAATTGGACGTACCAGATTGTAATATCAGACTCGCTGATGTCATCCATTTTTGTGTTCTGCTCGCAGGAAAGCCGAGTACTTCGGACTGTCCCTCTTCTTGCTGCTTGTTTGCCACAGGGAAAATGCAACGTTATAGTAGGAAGGCGGTTTAATGAGGAAAAGTAAGTTGGCTGCATTTTATTAGCCCAAACGTTCCCTCCCAGATAAATCGTTAAAACTGCTCATTTGTTTTCTTAATCGTTCCGCACTCAGACATCCAGAGCTAGCCGCCGTGTGTCGGAATGACAAAACGCTCATCCTGTACCCCGGACCTAAATCCCAGAACCTGGAGGAGTTGGCGCAACGCCTGGAGATCTCCGCCGTGAAGCACAATGTGATCATTATAGACGGCACGTGGAGCCAGGCTAAAAACATGTTCCTGAAAAACAGCATGTTCCACCTGCCCAAACAGGTGTGTGCAACTTTGTTGATATAGTTGTAAAAGTACAGTGGCTTTTGCAGAAACAATTAAGTTGACATTTCAGTGCAGCCCATCCAAAGAAAGAAAGAAAAGACAAACAAACAAAGTAAGACATGGGTAGACGGGTGCTCTCTGGATAAATAGAGCGGTTTTATCAAATATCCTACTCTAAGATGTAATAATTCCCAAAAATAGCCAAAGTTTACAGAGCTATCAATTAGTTCTAAGATAGAGGTGTCTATATAAATGAAAACTAGCTTAAAAAAAATACAGTGTGTTTGTGTGTGTGCGAGAGAGACCAACAATAATTTCAAAACAATCAAAATGTGATTATAGAGTTAACATTTGAAACAATTTCCAGCATCATTATGCTAGATGATTAGCATTTGTCAGTTTGTTCATTTTGTGAAAAAAAGCTTGATTTTGTTTTTTTACTCAAATCATTGTTAGTGATTTAAATATATCTATATATTATATACAGTTCATTGCTTTTACGATAGGCCGTCCTGTCAGTGGTCATATCATGAATTATAAATCTGATTTTTCTGGCATCAATATGCAGTGTGAAACTACTTTACAGAGGTAACTGAATTTCATTAAGGAGTGTGTTTTTAATTCGCACTACAACAGGGCTATTGGTGACTGTATCGATTCCTTCTGCTTTGATTTATCAGGTCCAGCTTAACAGGAATCTGTCAAGCCAGTACGTGATCCGGACTCAGCCCTCCAACATCTGTCTGTCCACGCTGGAATGCGCCGCCGTGGCCTTGTCGGTCCTAGAGAAGAACGATGAGATCCAAGAGGTGAGTCAGTTGATAACTGAGCTAATATTTCCTTTTCTTTCTAAAAACGAAAAAAAAAAAAATTTGTTAAGTCTTTATGTTTAATTGAAATTTTTTTTTTTCATTCTCAGATATTACTGAGGCCTCTGAAAGCCCTGTGCTCCTTCCAGCTGCAACACGGCGCTCAGGTCCACCACAGCAAAGAGCATCTACTTCGAAACGGCATGTATGACAAACCCATGCCGAAAAACAAGCGCAAGATCAAAAGGATGGAGAAGCTAATGACGGACCACAACGTCTGTCCAAGATGAGGACTAGGCTGGCGACCGAGCGCAGAGAGCCATCTGTGAAATATTTTTGCACACATTTTGTTTAAATAATGTAGGACTGCATCACCTGGGTACAGGTGTGCAAATAACTGGATTAAAAAAAAAAGAAGCTTTTTTAAGCTACTTATTTCATGTTGGTGATTTAATTTATGTCATTATTCATTTTAAATAAATGACTTAAGTTCTACTTAAAGAATCGTGTTTTCCAGTAAATCAGGTTTTTAGTTGTTTTTTTCTTTCTTTTTCTAGAAATTGTTCCAGATTATAATATTATTTAATACAAACCATGTAATGCTGTTGTGTATTATGGTAGTCTCTCCTCTACAAGGGCTTATTCATTTATTGTTTTTGCAAAGTGAAGTCTTAAAAGGAATTTATTTAAATACCAAAGCTGTACAAACATTCGTTTTTCTTTTCGGTGGTCAATTTACTGCCTGAAAATGTAAATAGGTCACTTGTAAATAAAACCTCTTTGACCTCTAAAGCTGTTTCAGTTTTTCATTTTATAAGACTTGCTGAATTCCAAACTGTTTTTTTAAGAATTATTTTAATTACCAGATTATTTTTTTCATCAACAGTAAATATATCTGATGGAGAAATACCTAGATGCAAAAGAGACAATAAAAATCACCTTTATTCTGATTAGAGCAACATTTTAATGTTGAATATTAGGATAAATGGGATAATTATAGAAATATATTTGTCAGTAAAAGATGTGTAGCAGGAAATTACCCATAATCCAATGAAAAATATTTAACTTTCTATTTTAACATTTAGGATTATATGTGTTATTTTTCATTTTATGTGATAAAGGACTAGTGCTATAAATAAATTGGTTATAAAGGTTATATCTAAGAGAAAATAAAATGTAACATATCATTATACATGTGTATATTAATAACATTGCAGTTGATATGGAAAAAAGTTGCTTTGTGTTGTATTTTACATATGTAGAAGGAAGATAATATTGATGTTTTGCTTTTTTTCCAAACTGAAATCTAACAGGAAATAAAATGTAGCAATAAAAAAATTATATATATATATATATATATATATGAGAGAAGCTCTTGTTCCAGTTGGTGTTATTTTGTAATTTGCGTCCGAGTCGCCTTTGGCTGAACTGTCGCGCATGCGTGTTTGGAATCGGCCCCCGGTCGCTCCGCCATCTTTGTCGGCAGCCCATTGTTCACTCCGAAGCTAACAACGGTGTCAAATCCCTCTACATCTCGTATTAAAGTATCCTGACTGTGTCACCGACAGCTGACTGTGACCGTCGTGGATTTGCTCACAAGGTCGCGACTTGTTTTCGGCCACTAAGTGAGACAGAATGGACGACGAGCAGCCGAAAACCCTGTAAGTGTATGACTGCGTTGCTCTTAGCTAACCGCTTGTATTCGTCACACAACATTGAGCAGTACATGTAAATGGAAACGTCTCATAATACCGGTTTTTGAACGAGAATTAGCTTTATAAGCTGCCATTGTCTAGCTATTATCTCAATGGCAATAGGATATTTTTATCAGAGGTTTACAATTGCTGTAGTCGAGACGTTTAATGCTAGCCACATAACTAAGCTAGCTACTTCCAGAAAAATCCTAAAAAATACCACTTGGATCAAGCTACTTCCTTCGAGTACAATAGAAGCGCTTATTCCTTTTGGGTTTTTGAAAAAAAAAAAAAAGTATTGCTATGGAAACCATTAGTTAAATTCTTTTGTAAGTAAATGTGCGTTAAGCTGTACAATTTTGTGTCATTCACTCCCGAACAACGGTACATTGGTGATGTTGGTCATTGTGCAGGCCAGCAGTTTTATAACATCATCCCTAATGCCTGTGCTATTTTAGTAGACACTGTTCAACACAATAAACCACCTAGACATACAATCTTAAATGCATTTTGTCTTTTTCTGAAGTGTTTGGTGATGAATTGTGCAAAAACAAAAATTTTGTTATTCGAAAAATAAGCATGGTTATGTGTCAGTATGAGTTTGTAAGCAGCTTGCAGCAGAAATGCACAGTGAGATTGATTTTAGAAACTATGTAAAAAAAACTGTTTATTAATTTGAAAACTGTACCAGTGTTCATTGGGGTTGTGGAGTTGGTTGATAAACAAAAATTAGTTCAAGGTTAATGATCAAAAATCAGCAGCACATGCAGAAACTATATTAAATATTATGAGTATTTTCTGTAAAGTAAAATCATTTCTAATAATTACTTTATTCAAAGGAAAGCTTTGTTTTGGGTTTTTAATGTAAATCAGTTTAACCATGAATGTTAAATGCATTTGTTTAATTGTATATTTATTGGAACAAAGCGAGTAAAACTAAAATGATGTGGCAAAGTTCAAATTTAATATTTTGGTTGATTTCAGTTCTTCATACTGCTGTTTTTTTCTTTTCTCCAAAATTCCCAAAGATTATTTTTTTCCTCTTGGAAGCTAAGAATTTTAGTTTTAATTGGAATTTATTTTTTAAAACCACATTTCTTTACTTTTAGCATCAACTAAGTCTTATAGACTACATCACTAAAAGCATTTTTGTATTTTACAATTTTTCTGCATTTTATATGTATACATGTATTTAACAACATATCTTAAAAAAGAATTGGTTTATTATTTATAAAGGATTTTCAGGCTCAGTGACCTATTGGGTGTTAGGATCTTGCTGCCAGCAGGTTCCTACATAATGCAATGGGAATAATTGGGTCAAGACTTTCTGTCCTATGTTTCTTAGTGAACACAGATACTTGAGACTTGTTAGCAGATGGGGATTTATGACACTGTAGTGTAATTTATAAACTGACTGAAACACCATTTTTAACATTTTACCCTACTCTTGTAAATCTTCACCTCAACCTTTACCCGGAAATCTTCCAAATCCAGAGCGTTCCAAGTCAGACAGAGATTAAAATGTCAACACAATCAAACCAGAGCTTGGCTGTAACATGTTCAGCCTTCCTGGTAATCGCTAAAAGCAGCTCACCGCCAACGCCAGTTTAATAAAACATCCCGAAGGAGAAATGTAGCCTTAAAATTTGAAATAAGAAGGAAAAAAAGTGAAAACATGCTAAATGGCTTTTAAACAGCTTTTTGTGTCTTATGTCTTTCCAAACCTTCAACCACCTTCCATTTGAATTCAGCTCCAGACGAAACGCGCGTATACGCTTCCTGCTGCCTCACCCACAATAGCTCTGTTTACCATCATCGTGAACAGTCCCTCATGTTGTCTCGGTGCTGTTTGTGTTTGCGTGTGCAGGTATGTGGGGAATCTGTCCCGGGACGTGACGGAGGCCCTCATCTTGGAATTGTTCAGCCAGATTGGGCCTTGTAAAAGCTGCAAAATGATAGTAGATGTGAGTTCACCTTGTTTCATTTCGTCTCACTGGTGGCGTTATTTACTTCGACTGACCCGATCTGACGTCTGTTTTGAAGCTACGCTATTTTCTTTTCCAGCGGCACGCTAATACTGCGGCCTCCCATTTATATCGTCTAATTCAGAGCACGTTTTGTTGAATCTGTGTCTCTTGTCCACTCCAGACAGCAGGTCACGATCCATACTGCTTTGTGGAGTTCTATGAGCATAGACACGCCACTGCTACAATCGCAGCCATGAATGGTCGGAAAATACTGGGTAAGGTAAGCTATCATATCTCCTTAGCGAGCCGCCGAGGGCGAGGCCGGTTAAAGGTTCTAAACAAACATCCCGTTAAAATACGTCTCACTTCCTGTTTTCCTGCTCCGCTTCATGTTATTGATTTGTTTTATTTTTAAATGTTATTCCCCTGTGTACAAAATGTCTGAGTCGGGAGTGCTACTTTAATCATTCTTTCTTCGAATGTTTCAAAAATCTTGAGAGCATCAGAGATTTTTAGTCACGTTTTGAGTTCTGTGTTGAGAACTTTCCTGTTTTCATTGTTTGTTTGTTTTTTTTTATAAAAAATGCACATCAATGATTTTCTTGTTTAGCTTCCATCAGCTAGTCTTCTGATATTTGTAATTTTATGTTGCAGATTAAGTGCAGACTCTAATTTCTTAATGTGTATCATGTAGAACTCATTAAAGCCAATTTATTGCAGGACAGTATTCAGACTGTGTGCAAGCAAAGAAGTCAAGAAAAAAAAGTCAGAAATAGAAAAGCCTATGTTTGCATCGCATGCTGATGCGAAAGTATTTTTCTTTCTGATTTTGATCATTTTTCCATCCTAACATTGATATATTGATTGGTGTATTTTGCTTTCTGTGCTTAATCTTCTTCCAAATGAATTCCTGCTGTTTGCATCTTTAAATATCACCAGAAATGTTACTTTTAACCTCACAGTCAAATTAAGAATGAATTACTTTTTCGTTCCTCAACTTCATCCTCTCACCTTTTACAAACCACTTCACCTCTTTAACTCTGTAATAAAACTAATGTCCATTCTGCTCATGTCGACACCCACTTATCTTCTGTTTAGGAGTTTAGAAGTTGATCCAGCTTATTATTCAAATTAGTTAAAAAAAATTCAGTCTCTAGTTAAATCCAGCATTCACTCGTCCTGGACAAACGTGTAGTGACGCCAGACGATCTTTGTCGTTGGCTCTACAGTAATCCCTCCTACAAAGCAAGCATGTAGCGACTGTGGAGAGGAAAGACTCCCATTTAGCAGGAGGAACCCTCCAACAACTGGCTCGGTGTGAACATCTATTGTTGGCAGCGTACCACAGCCACAACAGAATGCCACACCAGATTTAACGTCTGTGTGGAGAGAAAATAATTGAGAAGATGTAAAGTTTACAGTTGAAATAAAATCAAATAATCCAAATTGGAGAATAGTAGAAGAAGAAAGTGGCAAAGTGAGGTAAAGTGGTCAGAATGTCCTTCACACAACTACAGAGATTAAATTTTACAAATTTTTAACAATCTTAAGCATTTTAGATCTTTCTCTGAACTCTTTAAATTTCCAAAACATCTCTGAATCCATTTTTACACGTTACAGCAAACGTGAATCATTACTCTTAACATTGTTACCTTTTTTAATTGTTAAAGTCTCATTGCTTTCTCATTCACAACTGCAGACCCTATGTAACAGAAACCACAATTTTCTTTAAGATTGCTTCTCACATTTCTAGGTTTTTTTTTATTATTATTTTTATTCACTCAGTCATCGCGTTGGCACAAAGAGTGTTTGCAGTAACTTGGTAACGCTTAGCTTGCTGTATCCACTGATTGGGGTTTTAATCGTCCAATCACTGATTGGGGTTAATCAAACTGAAAATTGCCCGGTAACCAGCTGATTTCTCTGCTTTTGTACTATCAAGGTCATGTTAACACGTGTTAGGCTTCCGTACAACAGAACATGTTAATGAATGCAATATGAATACAGTCCTGTTTGTCTCCATCCTCCATTCTGTCTGTGTTTCTGAATTAATTGAATTAAATGTGGCCCCTGTGTGTTCTTATGCGACATGTAACTTTCTTTGACCTGATTTTAATCGATGCTCTTCTGTGCCCCCCTCACATCTCTACATCTTTAATGCTGTGTGTTCTTTGCAACCTTATTTCCACTTAGAATCCACATAAGAGCAATTCTTAAGGAAAATACTTTGAGTTGAAAATATTTTATCCTCAACAGGTATTGAAGGACCATTTGAGGAGTATAACAAGTTCGTAAAAATCACTTGTTTGTAAGTCCCTTGTTATTTGGACCTTACTTCCTACAGTTTTACTCCAAATTACTAGCCTGAACAAGTCTTTAATATCCCTTTTATGTATAGCAATGTCTTAATTGATGCAGGTTATATGTAAAATTAGACAACCATGGATAATTGGTTTGTGTTGGTGGTTTTATAAGCATTTCTGTGGCTTTTCCGAGGCCATCCTAATCAACAGTTCTCAATCACAAAATAAAACCAAAAGTAAAGCTGGTTGTGTGACTCCCCCCACCCTCTAATCAGAGAACAGCAACCCTCTTCTTTTTGGAGCGCGCCTCTCATCTCACATTTTTGTCTTCCCCTGCTCTTTGCATTTTGTGTCTCTTGCAGGAGGTGAAGGTCAACTGGGCCACGACCCCAACGAGCCAGAAGAAAGACACGAGCAGTAAGTAACTCATGTGACGACACTCACAATTAATCATTCACTTGCACATCTGTGTATCTGAACAAAACATAGATTTACACACACACACACACCTAGAATTTCAGTTTTTATGCTAAAGGTGACAAAACTCTATAAAGTTCAATGGTTGTGGTTCCTTTTACAAAACACTATACTGTTTAAAGTAGAGTTTTTCTATCAAGAGATTTGTGTAGTTCATATGCGAGATGTTGGCTTAAATATTTTTATATTCTAAAACGTATTCCAATAAGTATTTTGACAATGTTCAGTTTTATTTTTTAAAAATCTGTGCTTTTCTTATGTCTTCAGGTCACTTCCATGTTTTTGTTGGAGACCTCAGTCCAGAAATCACCACAGACGACATAAAAGCAGCTTTTGCTCCTTTTGGAAAAATATCGTAAGTGTCTCCTCATCGCTGCACGTCCCACGCTCTTCCCCTCAAAATATTTGTGCTGCACATGCTCGCAAAGTGCTCAGTAATTTTGAACAAATCAAAAGGAACAGAGAAACTATCAAAAGCAAAAGAAGAACCACAAGCTTTGAAAGAAAGTTGTTTTTCTTTCAGAAATGTTCAACTGAATATCGGTACCGATCTGAGAATCGGATCGATGGGGAAAATATCTTGAGTCCAGTTCGTGACCCCAATTAAAATAAAAGCAAAATTATAAATTGTGTTTACTGTCTTAAGTTTCAGTCAACACTTACTTTTGGATTTGAATTTCAGCTGCATCCTAATTTGATGAATGTGCTCATCTGCTCCGTTTTCAATCTATCAGCACTTCCTAATACCTTCTAATGTAAAACACACATTATAATAATTATTATTATTATTAAATTGTTTTTGTCAAACTGTGTGTGAATGTGTTTACATGCAGGGACTGTCGCGTTGTGAAAGACATGGCCACAGGTAAATCTAAAGGCTATGGTTTTGTCTCCTTCTTCAACAAATGGGTGAGTGTGTCTTCACTGATCTGTCTGCTGGTTCTGAGCTCCAGCTGCAATGTGCAATCAACGCTTCTTTTTTTAACTCTGTTTGCGTGGTTAGGATGCAGAGAACGCCATCCAGCAAATGGGGGGCCAGTGGCTAGGAGGACGGCAGATAAGGACCAACTGGGCCACGAGGAAGCCTGCTCCTAAAACGACAAATGAAAGTAAGTTTGTGGCGATTCCATGTAAATAAGATGTTGTTGCATTTTCGTTGGTTTTTATTTTCTAGTTTGCTGCGTTCTGTTCTGAACTTTCTTCATGTGTTGTCATATCATTCGTATTTGTCATGTTTTTCTCATACATTTTTTAGCAGCCAGTACCAAACAGCTCTCCTTCGATGAGGTGTTAAACCAGTCCAGCCTCAGTAACTGCACAGTCTACTGTGGAGGAGTCACACAAGGTCTCACAGGTGAGCACTTGTTTGATGACACCACGGTGAAGTCTTGGAAGCACAATTTAAAAACTTTATTTTGTTTTATTTCACAGAGCAAATAATGAGACAGACCTTCTCACCTTTTGGCCAAATAATGGAGATCCGTGTTTTCCCAGAAAAAGGCTACTCCTTTGTGAGGTAAACTGATTTTTAAATGGAGAAGAACCAATCTTCTCCTGTATCGGTATAGGTCCCGATACAGATATCAGTCCCGATATCTGTATTGGGACCGATATTTAAAAAAAAAAATCAGATCAGGTGTCAGGGACAATATGCTTTGTGCTCTGAGCGACTTCATTCTGTATTTATTTTACATTATATTTAGAATTCCTAATTGCTCTTTCTGAACCATTTGAAAGAAGGTTTGATCCACTTTATTTTTACATGTTTGACCGAGCTAGTCAACTTATTGTTTTTGTCAGTTTCTTTAATTTTACTGTGGCAGTTATAATCCTAATTTCACCAACTAAACAAACGAAAGCTGTTTTTACCAAGCTTGTGAAGCTAATGGTATATTTAAGTGTGCTGTACTTTTGCATAAAGTTTTAATTCAGTACATTTATGTCTGTTTTTCTGTATCGGATCGGTATTGGGTGATACAAAACCTCAGATATCGGTATCGGAAGTGAAAAAAGTGGATCGGTGCATCCCTAATTTTAGATGCACCTGTCTTAGGCAGAGGATGATCTCCTTGTCAGATGAACCTTATACAGTAGGATAACTTGAAATCAGGTCGTACATAATGTCTCAGTTCTTTTCTCTGCACAGGTTTAACTCCCATGAGGCTGCAGCTCATGCCATAGTTTCTGTAAACGGCACCTCCATAGAAGGCAACATAGTAAAGTGCTACTGGGGGAAAGAAACGACAGACATTGCACAAGGCCCCATACAGCAGGTACAGATGGCACAGGTAGGACCAATCTTTATTTTCCTTTAAAAAAACAAAACACAGCTTCTGTTGGTTTTGATGTTATTTTTCTCCTCAAACAATCTATCTGTACTTCAGCAGAACACGCTGAGCTTTGCAGCCCAACCCTACAACCAGTGGGGCCAGTGGTACAGCAACACGCAACAGATCGGTCAGTATGTGCCCAACGGATGGCAGGTGCCAAGCTACAGCGTCTACGGACAGACCTGGGATCAGCAGGGCTACAAGTGAGTGGAAACATTTTAACGATCAAAATGACCTGCTCAGAAGAAGCTACGCTGACTGCCTTAAAGAAGCAGCTGAAAACACATTTGTTCATGTTTTATGCCACATATATTGATCTTGTGTGGTTTTATGTCTTGCATTTGGCAAAACACTTTGTGGTTTTCCATCTGCAAAAAGGTGCTATCTAAATAAGGTTTACTTACTTACCTAGTTACTTAATTTCTGTGGGTTTATCATGAAACTCACTGCGAAAGTCTAATAGTTTATACTCTTTAAAGTGACAGAGGTTATATAAAAGATGTTTAAAAAAAAAAAAAGAAGTCACCTACATCTTGTTCTGCTGTGGCCTTTGAATACGCAGTACCTTGTGATACTCCAGTACTGCAATGAAGAATGTCTGAGCGTACTCCAAGTTCGGGCGCTGCTAATTTTACCAAGGAAAGATTCCAGATAACTTGGCTCTTAGCCTCACAGCTTGCAGAGAGAGAGGGGGCAACTATTAAGGCTTTTAACTTATTAGTTGCTCTGTAAAAGTTACCAATAAAAGCTCTGGATTTTAGAGTTTTTGCTGTTACTTTTGGTGTGCTTTTCTGTCAAAGAAAAGGACAGCCTTTTCCTTCAAAATAAAAGCATCAGATTTGGATTCTTGTCCATAATTAACACTTAATGCGTGTTTGATCTCTAGTTTATATGCATCTGAAATGCCAGAGTATTTTCAGTCTGTTGTGCTGCAACACTGCTTTGCTCTGGGGAAGGAAACCCACATTTCTGTGATTTTTGTTTTATTTCTAGTAAAACGTTCAACCCCCGTTTTATAACTTTTGTTTCCTGTTTTAGTCATTTACATGCAGGAGCTGGATGGACGGGCGTGGGCGCCGTGAGCAATGGGGGCATGGTGGAGCCTGGGCAGGGAGTCAACGGGACAATGCTAACCAACCAGGCAGGCATGAGCACCACTGGATACCCCACCCACTGATCACAGACCCCCCTCCCCCCTCCCACCCTCTCTTAGCGCCCAAGGACACCAGGATTACACTCTGCTGGGGGAAGGAAGGAGCGCATCAGACGTGCTCTGACTGTCACACCACAAAAATTACTTCTAGTGAAGCTGGTCTGCCATTTTCTTTCTTTTTTTTTTTTTTTTTTAAACCAGCCCAAAGCCTCACCCACTGCCCAAATTAGCAGGTTGAAACATGACTGTACACACGTTAAACACTGATAAAGCCACCGCTAATGCACATTGCATTCCTGGACCCCCCTCCGCCCCTCTGGTTTTTATTGTTTGGTGTGTTCATGGCCAAATGCAAATTTAACATTTATCTGTTTATTATATTTCTAGCAGAGAGAGTTTAGTTCAAAGAAAGCAAGTGTTACATGAATTAAAGGAAACCTTTCTATGTCCTCAGCCCCTGAAAGCCAAAGATCAAGGGCAGAATTTTATATCACTATTTAACAATCATCCATAGAGGGGAAGGCGGCGAGGCGCGGCGCGGCGCTCGGTAACCTACAGTATTGCAAACACAGCCGCTCCACATACCGACAAAGAGCTGTTCCTTTTTTCTCTCCGTTAAAGCGCCGCCGACCTCGACGTCGTCGCCCTGTCCGCTCGTTGCCGTAGTGACGCAGCAGTCCCGAGTGAGTTCTCAGGGTGTGCTCTAGCTTATTCTAATGAACAATGGAAGTCAGCAGGTTGGGAAGGAAACTGGTCACAACAAAAAGCTGCAAACAAACGCCAGAGCTTCTTCATGCCATATCCCGGACCGGACCTAAACGGACGGAACAGACGGAGGAACTCATTTGTGGATAAAGAAGTGTGTGTATGTGTGTGTGCGTGTGTGTGTGTGCATGAACTGACGCTTTTACTCACCAAGACTGTCGCTGTCATCTACCCCCCAAAAACCCAGAAGGGACTATGCCATTGTATTGTTTATTTTTGTTTGTCTGTTTGTTTCTTTTTTATTGTGACGGGGGTGGTTTGCTACAAAACTGCTTGAGAAAGATTTTTTTTTTTTTTTTTTTTCCCGGGCAACGTTAAATGCTGACATTGTATAAAGAGCTTTCGCCTTTTGTGTTTAATTTCAGGACTGAGGAAACTGAGGAAATCATGTACGCGCAAGATCCTTTTTACGTTTGGACGTCATTAAGTGGCTGTCGACTTGATTTTTATTTTTTTTTTAAATTCGTATATATCTCTAAACAATTGCAGGGATTACTGCCACTCTTATCTTACGTACAGGCAGACAAAGATTGCACAAAACTTAGTTATCCTTCCACAAAATTTGAAGTACTCTAAATTTTATTTCTTTCTTTCTTTTTTTTTTTTTTTGCATTCCACTTTTTCTGCGGTTTTTATTTGGAAGCCTGTTATGTAAATAGCCAAACAGTCTGTTTAATTGTACTAAAGCTGTATAAAGACATGTTCAACGAGAATGCGTGCTTGCTCCTGGTTGGGGGAAACCGATCCCGGCGCCTGTTTGAAAGTAGCATCTCTGTCCAGTGCTGGTAGAAGCAGAGCAACATTTCACTCGTCCAGCAGACTGGAGGACAAGCGGCATTGCTATGTAATGCAGAAGTCTTTAGATTAAACTTAAAGGAAAAAAACGAACAAAAAAGAAAAAAAAAACTTTATAATTTAAATTATTGTTTTACACCATTGTAGTGATTGTTTTTATAGATTCCGAAACCTACTTCTAGCGCTCAAGACTTTTGCAGCTTGTCTACAGTCATGTCCGTAGATTTGGAAAATCCATTTTGTTGCCTTATCAAGTTCAGTTACTTTTAATTTAACCAAAAAAATAAATAAAAATAAGAGAGTAGGCGGTGCCTATGAATGTTTTCAGCCTACGTTTTTGAGAAGATGGGTTCTGTTCATACATCAGTGATATGGTTTGTGTTTTTGCTTTGTCCCATTAAAAAAAACAAAAACAAAAGCTGATGTTTATAACAGCTCACATTTACACCGTTTACTTCTCATCTTTGGAAATGACTTGATCAAATCGAGCGCTTGTTTGCAATTTGCAGCTAGTTACCCTGGAAACAATGTTTGAAAAAAGTTTTTTAACTGTACAATTGAGGGTTGAATCTTCAGATGTGCTGGGTTTTTTTTCTGTTTTTTTTTTAAAGGCTCATAGCAGTGTTAAGTGGCCACTGAAAAGTTTTCCAGACTTAAATGGAAACTTCATCATATAGTGACAACTGTTGCAGATCTACTTGGTGCCTCGAGCTGATTTGGTGAACTCGCCTCTCCTCATTTTATGAAAAGCAAGATTTTTGTTTCGTTGTTTAAAGGTGTTTTGGAGTGAAGAAGAAGAAACTGTTCTGAGATAGGCAATGGTCTCTGCAATTTTAGTCAAAAGGTGCTTTAAGCTGATTATTCTGAATCAAAGGGTGTTTTTTTCCCCACAACCTACAATTCAGTCTGTTTAAAAACCTAGATCAGAAATAGTTTTAGCTAATTTATTCTGACTGAGTCTTAAAGTCACAGACTTTCTCCCCCTTTTTTTTTTTTTTTTTTTTTGTTCTGCTGTATCCAGTTCCGGCCAACTTTGAGCTGTCAACAGATTCTAAAATATTTCATTATACAGCAGAATAAATGGACCACAGTGACTGCTAAACAGGCCCAGACCATCACAACCCCACCTCCATGCTTGACAGCCGATTTGAGATGTTTGTGACAATATGTTTCACCAAACTTCTCTAGCCTCATATGCACAAAGCACAATGTTCAAAAAGTCTCTGTTCTCTTGGTTCCATCAGATGTGATTTTGCAAACTAAAGTCTATTTTTTTCAGAGGGCAGGTTTTCTCCTGGCAACTATACCAGAGTGGTCATACGTCTGCAAGTTAATATGGTCACTAATATTAACATTTAGCTTTCCAAGTGAGGCCTAGGGTGTCTGAGATGGAGCTCTTGGGTTTTTTAATTTTTCTGACTGCTTCACTGTCTGGCCTTATGATGAGTTTGCTGGGATGTCTCAAATGTTTTCCAGCAGACGTTTCATCCTTTAAGATTTGTGGCATTAAGAGCTTAGAAATTTGACTGTAGATGAATGGTAACCACTGATTATTTAAGGTCCTTGCTAAAAAAAGAAAAAATATTCTTTTTGTTAGCAAAGTGAAAAACATACTTTTAAGGACAGGTAGCAGGTGATCACTTAATCAATAGCATTAGCTTGACGACACCAAGCTGATTTTTTTCCCCTCCCCAATTTGGCTTAATTTTGTTTAATAAGTGACTGTAGAATAAGCTTTTGAATCTTCTGTCCAAAAACATTCTACAACCAGGTTAATACCGTATTTTAATTGTCAGGAGTGCTTGCATGGGCAGAATAACTTGAATTTTTAATACAGATAATGTCTTACTAAATATTGGACCAGCTAATTTTAGAATACAATATTGGTCATTGGCGATATTACAAATATAAAACGGTGATAATGTGATCAGGTTGGCTAAAAGTTGAATAGTTTCGGCTACCATTTTCATACTGCAGGTAGGTTTCAGCATTTTGTCGCATTTATATGCGACGACTCGTGAAGAAAGTTGGAAACCGTCTATGGACGTGACTTAAAAACATAACAAAACAGGATATTACTCAAAAGAAAAGCGCGTAACACAACCCCCAGGAGCTCGTTTATCCGGCTCGCGGTTTAAATCAACTACATATACCGTGATTCCTCGCTTCAGAAGCGCACGTCCCCCTGTCTGTTCTCCACGTGATATCCACCAGCCAATGGGGAGGTCCGTTACAGGCGCAATGCGGGTATCTGGATGTAAGGAGGAATGGCGACGGTCGAGACGATTTAGGAGGCCAGAGTGAAGCAGAATTTGACCAGAGGCTGATTAGAGGTAGTTCGAGCATTTGCTTTTCAAATATTCATAGAGAAATAGGCTAGATTGTATGGTACAAAAGATTCTGTGTAGCAATTCTGCACATGCTTGTTACATTTGAAGCACTTAGAAACATTTGAACTGATGTAAGATCAATGAGGCAGTGTTCTTTTATTACAAGTTTGGTATTAAAGATAGTATGCAGTGGTGTATGGGTTTTTGCCCCCCACTAACTCTGTCCCCCAGAAAAAACGCAACTGGACAATGAATTATGTGTCACCATTTAATGATTTGTTGATGGTACTAAGTTTTTAATAAGCACAGTTAAGATTAAAACTTTTCTCTGTGACGCTTGATGACATCACAAGAGATTCTGGAATTAACTTGAATTGGTGAATACTATGGCAGAGGAGAGATTTTTGCTTCATTTTTATATAGATTCTAAAGCTCTTGAGATGCAAGAGGTTAAACTTTTTATGCTCCACCTTGACACCAAATTACTATAAAAGGTAAGTTTGACAAGACGTTCTTCTTGGTTGCTTTTCTTCAGATAGAGCTTTCAAAATGGATGACATTGGATGGACATTTTGTTGTTGAACTGACAAACTAGCTAAGGTGGGTTTGATTTTAAAAGAAATGTTTGGTTTAGGGGAGGTCCTTATCTGATATTGATATCGGAAATTGGTCCAATTCCAACCAAAAAATGAGTATTGGATTACATCAAGCTACATCTAAAATCTCTGATCTGAGGATGCTGATGGAGGGATTCTCTCTGCTCCAGCATTTCTATTCAGCAGCGCTTATCTTCCACACACTGACCCATTGGTTAACAATAAATTGGGCAGTTGTTGTCGTAGCAATTGTTGAGTATTGTTCCCTGGGTATTATCACTAGATCAAGCCTTTTGTGACGTTCCACTCTACAAAATAAATGTGCGCATGATACGTCCTGATATCATATTGGCTCAATATCGGTATTGGCCATTACTAAAATCTGCAATATCAGTATGTATCGGAAGTGGAAAAGTTTTATCTGATCACTTGTAGTTTGGCTTGTAGCTTTAAAGTGGATCCTGCTAATATAGCATTATAGTCCTATTTAATTAATTTCTCAACCTGAAAGTTTTTTCTGTCTCTCTTTTTCAAGGCTTGTTTAGCTGAAGTCTTTATTTTAAAACCCTGAAATGGACAGTGAAGTCATCGTGTCCTCCTCATCGGCCTCCCCTCAAACTCCCGTCACCCAGTCCAGCTTAGCTGCAAAGCAGCGAGAAAGCAGGAGGTCCACGACCACAACTCCCGCCTTTCTCTCCAACCTGGGTAGGGCTACCCTGCGGGGCATCCGCAAATGCCCTCAGTGCGGGGTCTACAACGGCACCCGTGGGCTCAGCTGCAAGAACAAAGCCTGCGGCGTGACCCTCAGAGATGCCTCGGCGGGCTGCAAAAGCGGCAAGAAAGGCGCAGTGGAGGTGGTGAGGGTTATAACCGACAGCGAGGAGGAGAGTTTCGGGAAGGAGCAGGAAGCAGGAGGCGGAGGTGCGCAGGTGTTTTCGGTGTGCCACAGAAGTAGAGGAGCCATGCAGTGGGGCTTCGTGGAGCTGGTTCCCACAGACACAGCCATAGCGACCGGGGATGGAGCCACCCTGCTCACGCGCATCAACCTGGGCCGCTGCTTCCTGCCCTCGTGCAGGCAGGGCGAGAGGTCAAGCAAGCGCGAGCCAGACTCGGCGTCGACGGAGCCGTCCTCCGACAGCCTCTGCGTTCACATTAAGCAGGCCATAGACTGCCGGAGCCGCGCCACGCCGCTCACCTTTAAGAGCTCCGTCCTGGAGGCCTTACAGGCTTCCATCCAAGCCAGGGAGGAGCTGTGGCGGCTGGCCACCGAGTCCCCCGGGCCTCTGGTGCAGCGGGTTTCTAAAGACACCCTGGTGGTGAAGTGCCACACGGACTCGCAGCACCCTCTGGGCCTGCTGCACCTGACGGTGGCCCAGATAGAAACGCAGAAGAACAACAGGAGCGTGTTTCACTGTAGCTGCCAGCTCAGCGCAGGAAGGATGAAACATGGCGCGGATGGAGCTGGCTCTCTCCCGGCCTCTTCCCAGCCCTGCCTTCACTTCTACGCCTGCGTGTGCGCCTTCTCGAGCAACGAGAAGCTGGCGGCAGAGTTTGCGGCTTTCGTCAACTATTCCTCAGGTGAGGTTATCTAAAATTCTACGGAATAAATAGGATCCTTTTATGTAAAATTTTACATTTCATCTTTGAATTACCACATCTCAAACTTGCTGAGATGCAGAGCCCACAGTTAGATGCTCAGAACAAATAAACAGGGCCTGCTGGATTTGTGGCATTGGAACCTTCTTAGAGTTTTCTACAGACTTGTGGGGTTCAAAACTGGACCTTTTTTAGTCATGATATACAAATGACTCAAAAACCTCATTTTATACTTTGACTAACAGAATAAAATGATCAAAGATGTATAAATATAAAAATCTGTGTTTGGTGTAGATCTGATGAGCATCATATCAATAATCTAAGTGTCACATGTTTTAAGTCAGACCTGATTAATTGCAGTTAATACTCTCACTATAACAACTTTTGCTGATGATAAATTCCCCCAGAAATTATTGCGATAAACAATAACATTGTCCATTTGAAATGATTTTCAAGTAAAACGTGGATAATGGCATAATAATGCAAACTTGCCCTCTCAAAAACTAAAAAAGTTTACTTTTGTACAGAATATCCCACATTGGCACTGGAAGACATTTTAAATATCCAGAATAAAACATGGCAATCAAAAGCAATAAACAAAAAGGAAATAAAAATAACACACAACTTAAAATACACGTTTTGTCCCAGAAAGTATTGCGATACACGATGATATTGTGTCTTTGAGACCATTTTCAAGTAATATATTGATAATGGCATAATAATGCAAGTTTGCTCTCAAAGATTGATAAACTTTGATTTTGTAAGGAATATTTAACACTGGAACTGGAAGATGTTTTAAATAACAAAACAGAAAAAAAACAATCAATAAAGTGGAAGCTACCAAACCATAAATTAAATGGAATATGATATCTTTAAGCAAAATTTCCCTTCAAAACATTTTATTCATCAGAATGGAAAATATTGACCTCAGTTTAACTTATTTGATTAATTGATTAT
This sequence comes from Poecilia formosa, assembly GCF_000485575.1. Lineage (NCBI taxonomy): Eukaryota > Metazoa > Chordata > Actinopteri > Cyprinodontiformes > Poeciliidae > Poecilia > Poecilia formosa. The sequence goes on along the minus strand of NW_006799967.1, from coordinate 63,502 downwards.
TGCGAAAGGCATAGTTGCTGTTGTAATTTAAAGATTTCAAAAGAGCCAGAGATAAAATGACAGCTGATTTTCAACGTGTTTTGTGTTTTCTCCTCAGTTGTGCAGCAGAACGCTGCCGGTGAAAAACCCCTGCAGCAGGCCGAACCCAACAACTCCCACCACAAAGTGAAGAAGCAGCGTTTGGATGAGTCGACCTCCGGTAGCCGTTCAGAACACTTCCTGATCTCGCACAAATTGCTTTGCTCTCCCTTATTAACATCAGTCTGAACCTTCCCACTGTGCTGCCTTCTCTTTCTGTATTCCTCCTCTTCCCAACCTGTTTTCTTTACCTCCATCACTGCGACGCTCCTCCCAGCGGCGGGGAAAGAAGGCGCCCCGGCCTCCGCTCTGAGGAAAGCTGGTCAGAGGAAAACCACTGGTGGGCTGAAGGCTGCAGGTGCTGCCTGTCTCACCTCTGGGCCTATGTTTTTTTTGCTGCCTGTCTTCGTCTTACTCTTTGCCGTTCATCTCTTTAATTTTCTCCACTAATCCGGAGAGACTGTGTTGCACATGTGATGTTCTACCAGAAGCTGATGAAACGTTTTCAGTGAACTGTGTGGGTTCTCCTCAGGCAGTGCTCAGGTTGTGGACGAGCTCTCAGTGACGATGGGGTTCCAGCAGTGGCTAGCCAGCGTGACCGAGAGGATCCATCAGACGATGCATTACCAGTTTGACGGTAACCTTAGCATTAACGTCCTTTCATATTTAGCAAGGCATTGGACGTTGGAGCTAGTTATCGTATTGCTTCTCATTTATTGTGATAAGAATTTTGAGTTATCATTATCAAGATACATTCCTGTTTAAGAAAACCCAAATGGTCCGTATTGTTAGTTTTACTATTTTCTCCACTGTTTTTCATTGGGATTCTCAATAAATATCAGTAAAATTGAAAATATGATTAAATCCAGTTACTGTAGTGATACAAATCAAACTTCTTTCTGTGACTGTTGTCCTAAAGAAGCACACTACAAATTTTTCAAGAGCAGAATTTATTTTTGTTGGGCTATGTCATAAAGTCAAAACCATACAGTTATCTAAAAATAAGTAATAAAAAATTTGTATTGTCTTTTATTTTATTGTTGTCACATTAGTACCAAAAAATATGGTGATAATACTTTAAGCCCCCACCTCTAGTTGGATGACTGGGTATTCATATCCCTTGAATTTGGTTAAGTTTGTGTGACTAACCAACTGAAAGAAGTGTATGATTGTGAAGTATAATAAAAATTCTTGATGCTTTTTACTTTTTACAGTTAATAGTCTGAACATTGTGGTCTATGTTATGCATGTTGGGATACATGTATAACCTTCACAGTGCTGCTTGTTCCCTAATGTTCTCTAACAAGTAACACAACAGCTGGATTTACTAGTCAGCTGACTTCTGAAGCCAATTGCCTGCAACAAATTTTATTTCAGATCATCAGATCAGCTGCATTTCTTCAGCTCTGTTCTTAATGTGCAATTTTCCTTCTTTGTCACAATGTTGTCTCAGTACTGATCTGTCATATAAAATCTCACTAATCATTGAGGCTTTAAAAATTAACAGGAAATAAACATGATCAACAATAATTAATGGCACAAATATTAAAATTGTATGAAAATAACTTGACTTTTTTCCCCTTTACATCTACATTGCTGGTTTAGCCCAATGTAGTTCACTCTTTTATCCACTAGAGGGCAGTGCAGGCAAGCAGTTAACTGGCAATTTAAGCAATTTTTCTTACAACAGAGAAGTATTTTATTCTGAAAGTTGGATTTTTACTGCCTAGAATTTATCTATATAATCTATTTGGAGTAAACAAAGGGAAAACTTACACTTTTTCAAAACTTTTGGTTTTAGCTATCACTTAAACGTTAATTTTGTTTCTTGGTGTCAGGGAAACCCCAGCCATTGGTCTACCACATCCCCCAGGAGTTCTTCAACGCCCTCCAGCAGCGTCTGTCGCTGGGATCTAAGAAGAGAAGACTGCCCAACCTCACAACAGGTCAGTGTTTGAACAAAAATGTCCACAATACTTTTCAAAAGCTCAACTTGTGTGAACACATTTCTTCTGTTTCTGTCAGCATTTGTGAAGAACGACGGACTTCCTCTGGGCTCCTTCTCCAAGTACACCTGGCACTTCACCAATCTGCTACACGTCAAACACATTTTTGACACTCCGGAGGTAAAATCCTGAGGCTCAGGAAGGAGATAACCTCTTTCCGGAACAGATAATATATTATGTTATCGCAAATATTTTGCTTGGAGCGTGATTATAGGTTGAGTTTTTGTGGCTTGAATAACAAGGTCAGATCTCAAAACCCATCCTTACGGCAAAGTGTTGGAGCTGATTTTGACCAGCCTCGAGTCACATTGCAATGTGACATAAAAAGTGCAAGATCCCTGGTGTTAGCTGTCATGCTGTCAATATAATGCGCTAAATCCTAAATATACTATGAAAGACATAGGAACGCGGTGCTTTGCTACTAATTGTCAACTCTTGCCACTTTTTTTCAGGTTCGTTAAAAGTTTTTCTTTAAACAAAATAGGGAGGGAGAAGAAAGTAAATCAGTTATGCTAGCTTGACTATGACAACCTTAATGTAGATGTGCTGCAGAATTTGGTGCGTTTCAGTTCAGTTACGAAAAAAAAGGCAACCCACACACCAACTCTCTGACATCTCATCAGCAGAGCAGGTGTTTAAATTAACTAATCAGGTCATCACAATATTTTTGCTATTAATAATAATTACAAAACAGAAATCAAGCCTGAGAACGTAATATTGTAAGCGACTGAATGTTGTGTTCTTTATGTGGGCAGTGTTTGACTCCTTTTGGAGTTGAGTCCTAATATCCTTGAACGTAAGCTGTTGTCAGTCAGTTGCTCTGGCAACGGGTGTAGCGTAGCCGACACAGAGCGAGAAAACAGAACAGGAGTGATTTTGAGTTTTTCTTCAGTGGTTTTTCTGCGTTATTTTTCCCTTTGTTGTGGCGCACAGGGGTAAATTAATAATCCTTGCATCTCCAGGTTTCATTTTGCTAACAGAATTGTTCTACTGGATGTCATGTAAAGGGATCGTATTTTTGCCCTCCAGCGTTGTGTGCATGGATGAAATTTCCGAATGTAAACAATAACGTGCAACGTGTCTGTTGGTTTTGTGATCAAATACTTGGTCCACCAGCTGCCACTGGAGGTCACTCAGAGTTTTGTAAAGAATCTGGACGGCTCCTACTCTCGCTTTCACCTCCCTGAGCTGCCGCCTGAGCCAGAGTCATTAGACGGATACAGAACGGAGCGTCCGCCGACCATACGACCGATGGAGCACCGCACTTTCCTCAAAGTCGGTACGTTAGTTTCCCTTTTTTAAAATGATCTTACATTTTATTTTAAAACCCCTGACAGAAAAAAAGTTGTAGCTCTGCTAGTTGTTTTTTTTCTTTTCTTTTTCCTACTTCGCTTGTTTTGTTCCGCGGCAGGACCGAGTTCTGGGGACCAGAAGGAGTCCAGCCCCTTCGTGATCGAGTGGATCCCCGACGTTCTGCCTCGCTGTCAGATGGGAGAGCTCAGGATCAGCTTTGAATTCGGCCACCAGCAGAGCGGCCAATCGGAGTGCCAGGAGAAAGCGGGCGGGGCAGAGAAAAAAGCTCGCAGAAAGTCGGACGTCTCTCAGCCCAAAGTCCCGAAGAGTGTTGACGTTCTTCAGGTGGTTGTATAACAGCCGCCATGTTCCTTCCACTGTTACTGTAGCAATCGCACATTGAGAACAAGAACATGTGGCCTCCACATAAATCTGTTTCCTAGTATTAATATATGCAAAGTATGCAGAATAAACTGCCAAGCAGGTTATGGTTCTTGTTTCCACTGCTTTATCCAGAGTTCAGAATTCCTTCTTTCACAAATGCAGCATACCTTTACTAACAACAAAAAGTAAAGCTGAGTCATTTCGTTGTTTCATGGTTAGCATAGTAACAGCACAATTACATAGGCTACTAAGGATTTAAATTTTTGAAAGTTTATTGTTTAATTTTGTACTTTATAACACAATAATGCATTTATTAATCTAAAAAACATATTAATGCAGTTTGATTTGATATTAAATGTTTATCTGCACAGTTTTATTTTTATTATATGTATCTGCAAAAACATGTTTCATTTAAAAAAATCTGCAAAAATGACGAAGTGCTGAATAAGTATTCATTAACATAAAATATATCAAGTAATTCATAAATTGGATTAATAAAGAAGTGTAAAAAATCACAGATTAGCTTCATATTTATACACAGTGAAATAAAATGTCCTTTATTAGACAAAATCCAGATTTTATATCTGACAAATTATGTATAAAAACAATCCTTTAGAAATGACGTTCAAATAGACAAAAAAAAAAAACATAAAAACTATTTTCAAATGAATATATATGTGTATAATTAAAAACAACTTTTTGCAATATGTAAAATATGTTTAAGCATAAAAAATTAGTGCTAAATTAAACTGGTAAAACAAGGACCAGAGGAAGGCCATTTCTTGGTGATAAGTGTTAAAACACTGATAGTTTTTGCCTTTTGAAATTAAACGCGTTTTATTCTGAGTATACGAAATATATTTCTGTTATAGATATATACTTTGTCATATTTATTTGCATAAATTACAATTATGTAATGGTCTCTTTTCATTGGCCTTTAGGATAATAATTCCTGTTTTGGACTAAGAAGTTTTGAGCAGTGATTTAGGTGAAGTGACAGTTTTTTACCAGCAGATGGCAGCAGATGGCTGCTCCTCCAACAACTGAGGGCTAACAGCTGAACCAAAGCAGAGGCAGAGAGAGTAGACCAAATAAAATATCAAGTTTCATCAACATTTGGAAATGAGTAACTACAGAATAAAATTACTCATATAAGTTTGCTTCAATATATTGTAAATTGGCTGAAACTGGATTCCCCCGCCTTCCCTACCTCCCTTCTGGACATCGTAAAGCAGCCAGACTGTGTGATACATCACTGAAAACATCACACGCTTCCAAAATGTGCCCAAATGTTCATGAATTAATTAAGATTACAAGTTATTACCATGACCCACAAAACAGCAAATTAGATGCACAGCACAGAATAGCAGCTCACTCACTACCGAGTCTTTACACAAGGGGTGTGGGCGTTAAAAAAAAAAAAAAAAAACACATACACACACAGGGCCAGCTCAAGGCCCCCAGGACATCAGAGTTAGTGCAGCCTCTGCCTGCGCAGGGGAGCCCAGATCCCAGACAGATCGCTTAGCTGTTTGTGTAGCCTGTCAGTCACAGCGATGGAAGACGCATCAATCCTCTCCTGGAAGGAAAAGCGTGCACATTCTGGCACCGACAAGCCCTTCACCGACTGAAAGATGTGCTGGCAAACGCCTGAGAGAGAGAGGAGGAGGCAGAGTTGGGCAGAATGAGTTACAAAAACTAAAATGTAGTCTTAAAAAAATGCAAATAGTTATCTATTTTAGCAGTCTAAACATTAGCGGTGAAGCCTTTTTTCTCTCCCTCAGCCTGGAATGTCGACAGGATGCTTGATACAAATCTATTCTCACGTCTAGGTACAGCATCCTCATTGCTCTCATCAGGTGACTCGGAGGTCAGAACCCACTGCACGCCATCACTGAAAACAAAAAAAAAAAAAAGCTTTGCATATTCGGAAAAACAAACCGGTAGGGGAAACGCCGATCATCAGTTGTATACACTCCAGCATTCTCCAAACCTGTCGGGAGTCTCGCGTTTGAAATATTTTACACCTGCAACAACAACACGTCATGTACAAGACAAGAGGGAAGCAGACCTGCCAACACGTGGAATACCTGCCAACAGGCTGGACTCCTCGACACGTTCCTGATGGCTGACAACACGTTGTGACATGAAAACATTTCCACCGTCTGCGAAACAAACTCCACTCAACCCTGCACGCACTGGAGGTCATTAACCAGACAGAGACATCTCTGTCTGTCCGTCCGTCCACGAGTGGCCGCTGAAGGACATCTGAGCTGCATCTGTCAGTCCTTGAGTCAACCATCCAGATCCAAAGCTGATGGTGCCGGATCTTGATATCTCAGCTGTTCTTCGTGACTTCGCAGATCTGGCATTGACTCTTCCTGGGAGGGTCAAACCAGAATTCAGTGACGGATGAAGTTGTTGTTGAAGGCCAAACAGAGGTTTGTGGTTTATGAATCCAGTCAGTGGCAGTTTTTGATCTGGGCAGTTGTCCAGGGCAGCGTGAGAAAGGGAGGGGACACTCAAAAATTAGAAAATATAGTATATCTTATATGTCAGTTCAGTTGTGCCCTGAACAAGTTCCCTACCACTCACATACATGTGCAGTGGAGTAAGTTTTCCTTGTGCTTTCCTTCTGCTGAGTATTGACAGGTTACCTGTCTTCTACTGGAAATAAAAGATAATTGCTTGGATTGTAATTGGTTGGGCTGCGGCTGAAGGAGGGACTTGACACGGGCACAAGCTCTGCAAGAACCACCGCAGACTCCAGTTTACTTAGCCATCAGCTGAGGCTTCTGTAAAATTGGACTTCTGTATGGGGGCTTATGTGGACTTTTAAGTTTTATCATGATCATTTCTGGTACTATTGTGATAACGATAACCGTGGCGATAAGAACGATGGACGTTTCTACATAACTGTATGACTGTGACTGAATGAAACAGCAACCTTATCCCCACCAACACAAATACTGCTCTTGAAAAACATTACCATTTTGAAATACGCGTCTTTATGACACCAGTCATAAAAAAAGTGTGATTTGTATCACTAGGCAGCACACAGTAACTGTACTTTATCATATTTTACAATTTATTGATATTTATCGATACTCTTGTTGAACAAGCTGTGGAGAAAATAGCAAAAAATAAAAATCCCGACACTACAGACAGTTTTGGGAGATTTTAAACATCATTGATTGGAATTTAATGTGACAACAATACATTTATCTTTATAAATGGTAATACAATAAATGCCTGCCCCTAACAGAAATGTTTTACAAAAATAAAACAGAAATTTCTTGATTTCAGCTCATCATTTTGCAATTTTCAGAAAGTTATGCATCTAGCATTGCAAATATTACAGTTCACAGCTAAGTCAGTTTACGTTCATGCGTTGGGTCAGCTCAGACTATTTCTATGGTCCCGTACATCCATTGCATTTACCCACATATCCATACTGCAGATTTTTAATGTATTTTGGTGCTTAGCCATTCAGTGATGTACAGACTGACAGAAGTATTTCAATGTCTATTCTCCAAGCCAGTATAAGGATTTTAGAACTGGGGTGATGTTCTCCATCTTCCTGGTTTTAGTCAGAATGCGAGCAGCAGCGTTCTGTATCAACTGCAGCTGGAGGTTTGACTTTTTCTTTTAAGGCCGGCCTTTGAAGATACTGTAATAAATGGGACTAAAGACAAACACATGGATGAACTTCTCTAGATTTCGCTGAGACATTCGTCCTCTAGTCCTGGAAATGTCCTTCATGTGATAGAAGGCCGACTTTGTAACTGTCTTTATGTGGGTCTGAAGGTTCAGGTCAGAGTCCATTATTACACCCAGATTTCAGGCCTGATCACTAATAATAGCTGAAGCTGTGTGCTGACTCTGGAGCCCAGACTGGGATTCAAATCCTGGACCTTCTTGCTGCAGAGCAACAGTGTGGTCTATGCTGCCTCAAAGCAAATCATCTTCAATCTCATTGCTCCCAAACTGTGACATCCTCAAGTCGATGGAAATGTCTGTAAAACTCAGATTTGTTGCATCTCGGTAAACGAGCAAAAAGTTGACATCTGGAAAAATCTCCGTCTTGAACTCGCAGAAACAGGTTGAATCAGCAAAGTGCCGCTTTCGTAATCTTCACATCCTGTTTCGATGGATCTCATTTTGTGCTGCTCAGCTGCTGCGCCGCATCATTTAACATGGCCTTTCTTGTTTAATGACACCCACCCCTCCGCCCGCGTTCCCTCTCCCTTCCTGCCTGCCTGCCTTCAGACGGCTTCCTAATGGTCGGGCTGAGCGGAGTCATCATCAGGTCCATCAGGGCACAGTCATTGCCTGAGGAAACATGGCCCAATTATGGCCATAAATAATAAAGGGCGAGCGCATCTGGCATTATGACTGATGGCCCCTCTCACAGCTCATTTACATGGCTTTTGTGTGGCCATCAGCGGCTTTGCTTTGGCGTAATGCTCGGAAAATGAGTCTTTCAGAGAACGTTGTGGGGTTCAGTGGAGAAGAAAACGGCGGTGGGGCGAAGCTTCGGTTTGAGCGAGGGCAGGAAACGTGCATGGACAGAGTAGAAAGACGTCTTAATTGTTCCTTTTGGATGTTGCCACACGTGCGCACCGACTTCCTGCGCGAGTGGAAGCTCGCCCGGCCTGTCTGCGCTTGTGTTAGACAAAGAGGAGTTCATCCATCAGCATCAATTACCCCAGACATAAAGGGAGATTGATGGTGTCTGTGTGGTCAGGTAACAAACCGACCAGCCAGCTCGCACACTCCCAACACACACGCACAATCCAGATTCCTTACATGTGCCAGTAGGGATGCCCGCCCGGCTACTCAGCATGCTTCCTTCCTTCGTGTCATTTTCTAAAGAGCAGAGTGAAAGCTGATAGAGGCACGGATTGGCGGCAATTCTTTTGTAATTTCTCAACGCGGTAGTCGGCGGTGCTCCAAGGATCCTTAATCTGCCCTTTGGGGTCGGCGCGCAGCCTTCGAGCCAAGGAACAAAAGCCCGCAGCATGCTGACGTGTGTCCCCGGAGCTGATAAGCCCTGTTGTTAATGGTGTTAGGGTAGGTTTCATTACCCCCCTCCAGACTGCTCTCATTAAATAAACATCCTCCTGTCACATCCCTCACCCTCAGAGTGGAGGAGGCCGGAGCAACGAGGGAAGGGAGGCACGATTCAGACGGGCAGTCTGGTTAAATGTTAATGAAAAACTTGTCAGTCAAAGTTGCACCAGTTGTTAAAAAAAGAAAAAAAAACTTCTTTGTTGTTTCTGTCATTTTTTTTTTCTTTAAATAAAATCTCAACTTTTCCAGACTCAACTTTCTTCATCATGTGGTCAGTAAAATCTAAAGTAAAAAAATTAGACGTGACAGGACATGAAAAAGGCAAATACTTTTCCATGCACTTCGTTTGTTTAATCATACTTTTCCAGACTGTGTAGCATTTTAGCCAAGCTAGCAGATGTGTAGCAAACATACATTCCTGTACAGAAACAGCAGAGATGGAGGCAAAAACATTTCTACCTGTGGCACTGTTAGAGAGGATAGAAATAAATAGAGCAAGTAAAACTGAATTTACATTTCCTGTTAGCATAAATGCTAGTATCAGGACTGCAGTTCAGCAAGGTGCCGCAGCAAGTTAGAAAAGCAACCAGGGGCAACTTCACTAAGCAATGCAATGGAGAAATGCTTTATATTTCTATTGCGGGATTAAACATTTTCAAATTTTATTCAAATATATAGAGTATGTATAAGAAACATACTGCATATGATTCAACTTTTTTTTTTGACTTTCCCCCCTACCAAGGAAACGAAAAAATAAAACTAGATAACAAATAAAATGGCTTGTTTTTAGAGAAGCGTACATTTGTAAAAAGCGGATCATTTGACGTGAACGGATCCGGAAGATTCGGCTCCCTTCAAAGTCACTAATTCACGCACATAATGATTGTATAAACTTAATACTGGAGCCGTTATGGTTTTCTGTACCATTTATTTAAAGAACAGATAGAAACAAGGAGCCTGTTGATTTTACACATGTAGACCGTTTTAATTCGCCTTTTCTCAACTTCCAACTTGTTTCTTTCTTTCTTCTTCTACGCCTATTAGCCCGTCCTCTGTCTCCCGCTGCTCCCCTGCTGGCCGTTTCCGTAACCCCGCCTCACCTGTTCCTGTACCGACTCTCCTCCTCCCCTCCCTCGTCTCCTCCACCCTGACTAATTGATGCCATCATCCTCCGCATCTATCAGGGCGCTCTCATTGTTTTGACGTCTAGTTAATTCCCGGCTCATGATTTATCAAATTCTTATTACCGCTTTGCTGAAAGCCTCATTCGTTGTCCTGATGTATGGTAATGATAGTCCCGCAAGGCTGCCTGAATCACAACAAGCCCGCTCATTTGTTCCAGCTCTTCCTCTCTCCTACATTTTTTTTTTTTTTGGGTGGCATTATTGCTAGCTCTTCGCAAACTTTTTTGTTGTTCCGCCGGTGTTCCCATGTTTTTCTGAAAACTGTTTTGGTCGTGGAAAAACTCGAGGTTTCTACACCCAAATTAAGAACTTCTGGTCTTCCTCGCTCCTCTTGTCTTTAGTCTCGGCAAAGGACGCGCACTGGCACCGAGGAGGTCAAACATTAGCACAACTATTCAATCATTTGGCTTTGCTCCTCTTCCTCTCTTTCCCCCTCCCATCCACTGACAAGCCATTCGTCAACGGGACGGCGGCGCTGGCCTCTCCATTAGAGCTGTGGCACCTGAGTATTTCTCAGCCCTGCGAGCGCACACACACACACACACACACACACACACACACACACACACACGCAGTTCCCCATGCCTCTCCTTTCCCAGACACCCCGCCTTTGCCTTGTGAGCAAGGAGATCAATGCTACCAGCTCCGTGCATCATTTGTCACACCGCTGCCCTCCCTTTAATGAGCTTGTCCAGCTTCGGCTCCTCCTTCTTTTTTCCATCTTCCTGTTTTTAATCCACTGATCTCATCCCCTTGTTCAGCCCTGTGAGTCTTGTCCGACTCGTTCCTTCCTCCTATCAGGCCGGCCATCTTCACTGTTTGGATAAAAACAAACAAACAAACAAACAAAAAAACACAAACGATGTGTTTAGGGAAAATCTGAAATTATATCTACAAACTACTTTAAAGGTTGTGGTTCAAAAAGTATCGTTGCAACATGAGGTTGGACCAACTGTGTGGCTGTTTTTTGTTTTTTGTTTTCCCCGCCCTCTTTGTGCCAATGCCATTATTTTGCATGTTGCCGTCTTTGCTCAGCTGCAAAGTGCAAACAAACTGTCATTGGCGCTTTAAATAGAGCTCTCATTGAGTGCACGAAAAGCTCCGAAAATATTTATTCTGCAAACTCACTGACAACTACGCGCTGGGGCTCAAGGAAAAAGGCTAGCCCCAAACAAAGTGGCTGAATAAAAGTCTGAACTGGCTGGATTAGAGTGAAATGACAGCTCTGTAGACACCTGCTTATTCAGGCTGGTTTGTATCCACTTATGTTATGCAAATTATTAGAGCCAGATATGGCAACCAGTGCTTTGTTAAACAAGTAAGTTCCCATGAGACCTTTTGCGCTTCCTAGCTTATAATATCTGCAATATTTTGGGAATATTTTTTATATACCATTAGCAGACTCGTTACATTATCTTGGTCCAGAAGCTCTTCTACGATGACAGATTGCCTTTGCCTGCCTTTTAAATACTTAAATATACTTATTATGTATTAATACACACAGTGGAAGCAGTCTTAGAGATACTTTAGACCCTTATGTCTACAGTCTTTCCTATCTCCGCTCAGGAAAACGAATGGAGCTCCTGGACTGTGGCTGTTTTGTGAATGCTAGACAAATATCACGTCTACTAGCATTGCGGCTACGTACTTCAGCTTCCCAAGCTGCGTTTGTTTTGGTTGAATATTTAAGATTAAATTTTTCTTTTCCACATATTGTATAATACTGTAACGTTTTTTGATATAAGAGTATCTGCTGAAGAACACTATGAAGGGCTGGCGATTAACACGAAGCATAAACTTTTTCTCACTCCTCTTTGGACAAGTACGGTAGGTAAAATGACTGATTCTTATGTTACAAAACATTGTTTTTTTTCATGTATGTATATACATTTTTTACTTTTTTATTGATTTGTTCGAAATCAAAGAATAAATAAAAGATTTGCTACGTGGGAAAAAAAATCCACAGCAAACCCAGGGACTTCAAAGAAATGGTACTTTTTTTGTTTTGTTTTTATTTATTTATTTTTTAGAAAGTTAGATCACAATGTGAAGGTTAAAAACCAATTTAGCCTCGTTTCACTGAGCAATGCTAAAACCAAGAACTCTAAAGGAACTCCTGAGGGGAGCCTTTCAGTGAAACACTGCGGTTATTTTAGCTTGGAGGTAATAATTTATACAACATAAGACTTGAGACTTCCAGCCAAAATTGAAACAGATGCATAGAAAGCAACCCAACAGGTTGCCAAATTCATTCACTGCAGAGGAGAGAGACTTAAAGAAAGGATTTAGAGCAAATTCATCACATGCTACCTCTTAAGAGAGAGAGAAAAGGAGACCTTTGGTGATTTAACTTGTTTTTACTGGAATCGTGTTAATTCATATTCATGTATCTAACTCCTCCGAGCGGCCCACAGCGCATATTTGTCACACTGAAATTTCTCCAGCTGAGTTTGGGAGCAAAGAACGCCGTCTGTTGGGAGGAGAGGGGGCGGGATTGTAGATTCAGGAAAGGGACGTTAGCGTTTTTTATTTATTTATTTTTTTATCCCCCAGATTTCCTTAATTAAGCGTGTCTGTCATCTCTCGCTGAATGAGCCGCTCCAGTTTCCTTTCAGCGAACTGCCAGGAGAACCTGTGATGTGCCAAACTAAGCACTCTTTTGTTGCCAGTCTGAGTCACATCGCATTGAAGGTGATTCAGGACTGTGTGTCAGTACTTGCCGATGTGAGGACAAGCTGTCATGTTTTATTGACTCTGCTGTAAGAGAGAGAGAGAGAGAGGCCATTTTTCCAAGAGGAGGCCGAGGCAGGAACTCTGCTTTTGAAACTCTTTCATTTGCAACAGGTCTTTTATTTTTAAATTTTTTTTACCTGTTGATGTGGTTTTTTTGTATTTGATAAATTTTTTTCACCATCCTCAGATAGCAGGTGAGATTATCTTCCTGTTGTGGTGGGAGAAAAAAACTTTTATGTACAAGGAAGGTGTTGTCAGTCCTTTCCTTCTCCTTACTCACTTTTATTTGTATATTAAAAAAAGTGTTTTATTGGTACTCAGCCCTCAGAGGGTCCATGTCTGGTTTTGTAGAATACGGATTAAATCTTTCATCAGCTTCTCCTTAAGTGTTTAATAGGAACGAGACGTTCTCTACCCTCAGGTCAGATTCGGAGCAGCAACCCTCATCAGGACATCGTGTGTTGCGGCTGTCTTAGCTAGTGTGAAAAAAAAAAAACAAGTCACCTTTGAGTTTTAGACGTGATGTTACTGCTATCTTAAAATCCGCACAACTCGCACTCTGTCTTATTTATATATAAAAATAAAAAAAAACTATGAAATGTATATAATGAGTTTTGTTTTTTAGAGGTTTCTTGGAACAGGAACAATTTCTATGATGCACATAAGTAAAATGTTTTGAAGGATGTCAAAAGCATTCGCACAATTTTACCTCCATATTGATTTGATTTCACTAGCTGCGTTTCCATTAACCGTGGAATTGTGAAAACTGAAATTACAAAAAACGAAATTGTCATTTGAATGTGTTGAATCCGTAGCTCTTGTGTAAAATCGCTGAATATCCCAGAATGCCGCATACATAGCCGCTCCCAAGTACACGGCTCGTCGCCCCAATGCCTGAATATGACTGACGTGCGCCACGGCTGAATTATGAACGTATCTGATGTAGCTGTTTACATTTGTCGCTACCGTGATTTTCAATGACTTTCAAAACTTTATGTACAGTTTTCATTGTGTTTCTTATTTAATGGAAACACCAAATTGTGAAAAATTAAAAATTAAAAATCCAACTTTATGAAAAATATTGTAGTGGGTCTCTGCTGCCCCTACCTGGTCTTTGCCATGCTGCTCCTTCCCTCCTCTCCCCTCCTGTCCTCTGCTCCCCTCAGCCCACCAGCTGGCCCATTCCTCAGTGTTATTATTGGATTTCAGAAAGCCGGGAGGGAGCATGCATCACATCTCCCTTTGTCACCCCTCCCCTCGTTTACACTCATTCTTTCATTCATCTTTTTCCTTTTTAATAACTCCCTCTCTGCTCTTTGGCCATTAATAAAGATGAACTCACTCCGCTGTCACCTCCTGCTCTCATCTTTCTCTCTATCTCATCCTCTTTCTCTCTGCTCCTTATTGACCCCCTTCTTTAAACGTCGGCCCCCTCATCTCGCATACCTCCCTTTTCTCCCACCCCCCGTACATTGTCTCTTATCTCCCCGCTCATGCCTCGGGTTCTCTCTCTTCCTCCCAGCCTGCCCTCCGTAAAAAGCTCTCGTCTTCCCTCCGTCCCCCTAACCTCTCCTTTCTTCTTCAATTTCTCTCCGCCTGACACAGCAGTCCATCATGTGCTGGCCCCTGGACGCCGGCCTTCCTCTGACGCTCTCATTCATCAGGACTTTGAAAAGCTGAAATCACTCTCTCCTCTCTTCCACTGGCCGCTGCCACTTATTGCGCTATCCATCACACCTGGCGGGAGATCAATACGAGCCCTTCCCCTCTGCTCCCTCCCTCCCCTCGCTCCCCCCTTCGTTGCCCTGACTTCATCTTCTTCACTCCGGAGTGGATTTCTTTTCACGTATGGCGCTCTGCCGCCTCGGCTTATGTGAGAAAACCAAACCTGTCAGGCCCTTTAGGCACCTGAAATGTGGAACAAAACGAGAGTAAAACGTCAATAGCGATCCGCTTTGACACGGACGTGTAATTCAGAAATCTTTCTTGACGTCAGTTCAGATGGAGTCTGTCTTGAGTCAAATCAGACGATACATTCTATGGTGCAGGACAGCGGCTGCACATAGTTTAGCAAAATTAAGTCCTGTCAAGTCTTTCAGTTTTATTGACATCAAAGCGTATTGAAAGGTGTATTGACAAGCTTGACAAATGTATTCAAACTTGCAAGTGACGCTTGTATTCTACAGAGCGTCGCAACTGAACTACCTTATGTACCATGCGTACCTTCCGTTCATGCCTAGCTCCCCCTGAAACTTGCGTGGCCTTGGGGTAGACCGCTTCGCTGGGCCTCTCACTGAATGTGTTGGAAATTCCTTTCAGCAGCAAAAATTGGGTGAAAATGTAGCTTGTGTTTGAGACTTCCTCCAGCTTTTTGTTTGATGGCAACTGATTGGCAAGAGCCGTAGTCCAAAAGGGACAAATTCCCTCAAAGGTTTGGACTGTGGCCACAGGAGGAGCTTTGTAGCTGAGATACAAAACCAAATTTCATAACTCTCAAGTACAAAAGCGCAGAAGGATCTAATGAGGCACAAAGGAAATTCCCACCTATGTGAAAGGTGAGCTAGAGCCACCAAACCTGGTGAGCAGATGGGGAGGGCGGTGGGCGCAGCAAGGGGAGTGTACACACAAACTTTCACCTCAATCCAACCTTTGTACGGAGACTTATGACCATTTAGTCTCATGAATTATGTCAGAACCGTATCGACACGGGGTCTTCACCAGAGCATCCAGCACCTCTATGAACCCCCCCAACATCGAAACCAAGTTTATCCCTCCACAACTAAAACTATTTTGAGTTATGTCCATTTATTCTCATCCTAAGGTGGCGTTTTATTCCTCAACCCAAAAGTGAAACTCTGACCACATACAATGAATACATGGATCATGACAAACTTATCTTTACTAATTCAATGCCAATTGTAACACAGATTGTACATGTAGAAGTATTGATACTCAAAGCTATTTGGTGCAGATTGACGTCTTGAGCCAGTCCAGAGTAGTAGATTTGTCTGAAGGATGGAAAAAAAAGTGCAAAAAGCAACGTGGAAACCGAACGAGAGCGGAAAACGCTGGACATGAATTTTGTCTTGAAGGCTTTAAAACCAAGTTAAAAGTTGAAGTAAATCAACATTTATTGGGGAAACTTTTTTTTGAAGAGGAACTCAAGACACAGTCAATATAAATACCGTTTATTTTGTAGTTTTACTTTTATTCTGACCTCATTTGTTATCCCCACCGATTGACCTCATCCACAGAACAATCCTGTAATAATTCTCTGTGCAACAATAATGTACGGGGAGGAAAAAAACCCTTTTAGCTGTAAAGTGCAATTGTTTTATTGCATAAAAAAAGTTTTCCAGGGGCCAACTTGTTAAACTGGCCTGGATTGATGGTGTTATTGCACAGACCCTCCCGCCTGCCCCCCCACCGTCCTCAGGTAGGGCCCAGTTAATGGGGCCAGGCAATAAGAGAAGCTAACGGTGGCTATAATTCTGCTGAGAGCAGCCTTGCTTAGTAAAACTGATTTGCTCAGGACAGAGGAGTCGTTAAGCACCGCAGCTGAGCCTCCCAGAACCTAATGCCTCTCTAATCTTCTTGGGTGTCGCTAATTCTTTACGTTCCATGCTGCCATTAAACTTTTTCACAGGCTCTTGGCGATGAATTAAATTACTCTGGATATATTGAGCAAACTAACCATAAATTGGCCTTTGTTGCCTTGCGCTGGTGTAGGTGGAAAGCTGATGGCGGATAACTGGCTGCAGCTGCAGAGCAAACGCAAAATGCAGGAAAATGCTGGAACATTTCCGTTTGCTTTAAATCAGTCTGTACCTGCGTTCATTCCCTCAAATTAAAAGCATCCCTGTGGATCTTCTACAGTATATGAGTCTCTTTTATACAATAAAACTGAATAGTTATTCAAAGTTTGCACAAAAACTAAAGCATCTGGACAAATGAAGAAATGCTTAATTGACCTTGCAAAATAACATTTTGACATTTAAGCTTGAGCAACAGTGGCTGCTTAAATTACAAATGTGTGCAGCACTTATTCCGCCAATGTCAAAAATAAAAAGAGCACAAATTCACATTTGCAGTGTTTCCATTAAAAAAGAAACGCAATTAAACTTAAATGTAAATAAGTTTGTTTACGCCATAATCCTCCTACTTTTCATCTTCTTCGTGGTTCGCCACGGCAACGTCCGGTTGTTCATCATGTGACTCGTGCGATGCGAAGAAAGTGTTTTCTGTCTTATCAAGTATGATGATGGTTTGAAAAATTAGTGTTACATGAGTCTAATCGTGAGGATGTATGTGTATCACTTTTGAATGTTCCATCCATTTTCTTTCCTTGGTGGGGTCGGGAGGGTTGCTGGTGCCCATCTCTAGCTAATGTTCCGGGCGAGAGGTGGGGTACACCCTGGTCTGTTGCAGGGCAACACAGAGACAGAACACACAACCATGCACACACACTCACACCTAGGGACAATTTGAAGAGACCAATTAACCTGACAGTCATGTTTTTGGACTGTGGGAGGAAACCGGAGTACTTGGAGAAAACCCACTATGCACAGGGAGAACATGCAAACTCCATGCAGAAAGACTGGGGCTGGGAATTGAACCCAGAACCTTCTTGCTGCAAGGCAACAGCTCTACCAACTGCGCCACTGTGCAGCCTTCTTTTAAATGTTGTCACTCTGAATAGTGAACATATACTAGGATGAATAGTGTGGAATTCAATGTTTTGCTGCTTCGTCATGAGACAATAACAATGGGAATCACTGTCCTTTTAATTTTTCCCCCATATTAAGAGATCAAATGCTTGTCTAAGTATATGATTTAAATGCACAGAAGTGATCAGATAATTATTAACCACAATAAAAAAAATGTTAAGACTTAAACAAAAAAGAAAAGATCTACCACCTGACATTATGAATTGAACCGTCACATAAGTATCCAACAAAACACACAAAAGTTTGATGTTGCACACTCACAAAATATGAAACTGGTCAGGATGCACAGTGGAGGAAGTGGAGCTTCAATCTCAAGGTGGCATCTAGAGGCACATACATCACAACGGGATTTAGCCTCCTGAAGGACATCAGGAGTAAACTGCCTCGATCCTCAGAGACCCCAACACAAGAATCAGATCTCAGCATTAAGCCAAGCCGGCGAACCTGCCAGCAGCTCAATTATCTGTCGTTAGCAGGCGATGCGGCGGCAGCCCGGGGTAATTTGACAAGCTAAACCGATCCTCATCAGGGCAGGACTGCGCCAATGGACCTGAGAAAATATATTCTCGGGGTAATGCATATAACTAGAAGAGCTGTGTTTGAGCAGCTGAGAGATGCTGAAGGCCCAGTGAGATAGAAGTAAAAGTGCTTCTGTAATGCGTTGTGTGCTCTCTGGCTGAGGCGATGTAGGGCTCGTCGCCTTTTTCAAGTTAAGTGCTTGTTCACACTGACTGGGAGCTTTTGGAACAGAAATAATCACAAGGTCACAGCCCGAGCCTGTTTCTGCAGCTTTATCTGTCTGTAATTTATTAATGATTAGTCTTTGAATAGAGCACAGCAATAACAGGAAGATTCAGACATTAGTACCCTCCTTACTCTTACACTCAACAGAGCCAGAGCAGATTAATTGACCAAATACTGAATCTTTTTACAAACTCCATCTAAAAAGGACTTTGTTTATACAACTGATTACTGTATTACAGTTTTGTCTGGTGAAACTACAAACACATCTATTGGTCTGGCAGCCTTTGCATTATTTACAGTAGATTGCCAAAGGATTTAGCTGGTATTTATTTTAAAATGTAATTTAGGTTGTTGCGGTTTTCATTGTTAATGTAATTCATGACAAACAAAGCTTTGATAATTACCACGACGACGACCTACAAACCAGCTTTAGCTAGCACAACCTAGCTAACGCTGTAATAGCTATAGCAATAGCTTCTGGGACAAATGGTTTCTGTTTGCGTCACCAGAAAACATTTAAAACTGTCTGATTTAAATATAAGCAGAGCAGTTATTTTATAACATATCATCTTATTTTATGAATTAATAACAGTTAATATTTGGTCTCCATCCAACACCACACACTGTTCAGGGAGTTATTTTAGTGAAGAGGAATGGACAGGAGGAAAGAGATGTAGCTTTGGGCTTACTTGAGTTAGCTAGCACCATGGGTTACTCATGGCAAAAAAAAAATGGTCAAAGTAAACGGATGAAATCATTTCACAGATTTTCTGTGAGTTTATGCTCTGCTTTAGTGGGTTTCCTTTGGCAACCAGAGGAAAACCGACAACTGGAGCTACCGTACGAAACACTGTCACAAAACCAATGCATGATTTTCTTTCCCTTTATGCATTGCACACTACTTTGTGTCGGTCTAATCTCAATAAAATACAATGAAGTTTGTGGTTGTAATGGTGTGTAGCTAGGTAGAGAATACGCAGCAACGATAAACCCAGTCAGAGGAAGCACCCCGGCTGCATGCGAGGGCGTCGAGGAGCGTCAGAATGACGAGGATAAACAGAGAGAAGCATCAGCTGTGTCAGCTGGCTGCCCTCGGCCTCTGCTGTCTGTCAGCTGTCGAGACGCGGCGCGCACGTCTGACACCTGGGGATCAGGTGGGGGGAGAGACGCACGTCGGCACCGATGGAGAAACATGGTGACAGAGACACAGGAAGTGACACGTGGGATGAGAGAGGCTTTCCGAGCTGAAGTGTTAGATGCCGGAGGTGGGAATGAGGAGTGTCACTCAGAGAGGTGTGACTGTTGCTGCTAGCATCTGTAGCAGCTGTGATAGCTCAGGGCTAGCTTAGTTTAGCAAACTGCAAAAGTTCAGCTTCAATGTTTTGCTATATTTTTAATATCCAACCACTTTTAAAATATTAACGATTTGATTGATTTATACCAATTGGGTCAGAGGATATCTTCATTTTTTTAGGCAGTTTTGTGACTTGTTAATTATTAAAATTACTATGATCAGCAAGATCTATGAATCTCCCAAGCTTGCAGTTCAGAATCTCAGGGATTAAGATAATGAATGCCAAGGAAAATAAACAGCTCTCCTTAATTGGCTGCTTTGCAAACATCAGCCAGTATCGTGTCGTGTAGCATTGCAGCTACGTATTTCAGCTTCAAGCAACACTTTGTATCAAACCTTTTACATATGCTTTACAATTCCTAGACAGGTTTATTATGAATAATTTGGGATGACGCTCTACACACTGACCTGTTGCCATGGCAACTCACTGACAACAGCTCCGCTAATGTAACAGGATTCAATACCAAAAAAGACGCAAACATTTCCCGCACAAACAGAACATTCACTACAGGTACTGTATTATATTTTTACGCTTGATGTTTGCGATTATTAATAATTGATCATCTGAACATAGCAGTGGTTGATTGGCTAATTTAACTCTCTGACTGCTCTATCTGACCTATCAGAGTTGGTGTGTGTGTTTTTCAACTGAACCAAAACACACCAAATTCCACAGCACATCTACATGTTAAGGTTGTCAAAGTCAAGCTAGCATAATTGACCTACTTCCCTCTTCTTTGCTATTTTTTTTAATACAACTTTTTCCTGACCATTGAAGAGTGTTACACTTGGACCATATCTAGTTGTCATAGTGTCGACAATTAGTAGCAAAGCAGTGCATCCATTTTTCTTCTATCTATTATACGTTTAGTGCATTACGTTAGCAACTTGACAGCTAAAACTAATGGCAGTCGTCGTTGCCATAACATCATGTTGCAACATATCCCGCACAAACAGAACATTCACTGTTTGTGCAGAAACAGTGAATTTTCTGAATTGCAGTAATTCTGCAGTTCGGAAAATTGCAGAATTACTCTCAAATTTTCACTACGCTTGGCATTCACATAAGCATTCAAACTGAGACCTCTAGGCGGAGCAGATTTTGCTTTTCTAGTCTGTATCACCATTCGATCAGCCATTCAAACTTTCTAAACAAACCAGACTTTTTAGGTAAACAAACTAGAGTTCAATTAAAGCGGACTAAACAAGGTGCTACCGATGATGCAGCGCCCTGATTGACCTGTTGATCCTCATATTGTCCAAACAAAACCCTCAGACATCTCAACACTGCACTGGGATGTAGTTTTCATGTCTTGGAAGCCTTTCCGACCAGCAGCCTATCGGAGGTCTTCTACTTTTCACCTCACATGGCATCAATCGTCTGTTTGATTTTGTTCCTTTTTCTTTTCGGTGAAGACTCCGCGCAAACAGGAGAGGAAGAAAGATGGTGGTGTCAGCGAGGAAGCACACGGCAGCTGAGGGTCATTAATCACTGTCATGACTGTGAGAGATGGAGGATGAAAGACATGAGAGCTGGAGCGCGGCGGACAGGAATCTCTGGCAGGAATCTCTCTCCAGAGATCAGATGAATCAGCCCATTCAGCGCCCTTCGCTTTGTTGTTGATATGAGGCTCTGACATCACATCCTGCTCGTGTGCTGAAATGCTCAAAGTCAGCGAAGCAAGAGGGGAAGTGAATACATCACAGTCAGGACGACAAAAGCATATGGGTAGCGCATTGAATTACTGCCAGTCTAGCTAGCTCCCAGAGGCGCGGAATATTTCATGAAGACAGCCAACCTATGGATCATGAAAATATTCCAGGGAGGAAGAAGGCTTTGAATCTGACCCAGCTTTGACGTGTGTGTGTGTGTGTGTGTGTGCGTGTGCGTGTGTGTGGATATCCGCTGTCCTCCAAGGCTGAAATACTGCAAGAACGTGTTTCCCAAACTGATTGCTGACCACAATCTGAACTTTTACAGCCTGTAGTTCCAGAAAATATTGCATCAGAAAACACATAATACAAAAATAGAGAAGGTTGCATAAACAGACAGCTTAGGTTTTTTAATTTGCTGATTTTATCTATTTAAAACAAACCAAAATTATTAATTTATGTGAGATAAAAAGTTGTATATTAGCTGTTAAATGACTACACTTTTACTTGCTGTATGGTTATGTTTTATATTGTTTTCTCAGCTGAATAACATCCATAACGTGACAAAATTGTGCTGGTTGAAGCTCAAGACTCGCACGTCTGACTTTGGACAAGTTTTGAGAATGATCTGTTTTTCCTGACAGATTTTCCACTTTTGAATCTCAGAAATTTCCAGGATTTGTTGCCAATTAACTCATATGTCAAGCTAATGATGTTTTCTGCTTTTTGCTGTAATGCGAGACTAACGTTAGCACTTTTACTCTGTTTTGTTCGATGGTGAAGGAGTACATTCCTGCCAAAATAAACGTAAAAATGTTTTCTAGAAACAAACAAGGACTGAGCTCCAGAAGTTAAAAATTTGTGAAAATTATTTATTTGAATTAATAATAAAAAAAGTAGAACAAAGTTGGAAAGTTTTGAACTTTTGAAACTCAGAAATTTCCACGTTTTTCTTCTAGAAAGTTTTTCTCTTGCATATTTTTCAACTTTTGAGGTTCCGAATTTTCCTTGTTTTTTTCTGGAGATTAATCTCAAAACTTCAGATTTTTTTTGTCAGACATTTACCTCTTTTTTTTCTATCTACAATGGCCCTAATATGCGGTCCTAGTTTAAGTAAAATTGTTGTATTAGATTTTACTTTAGGGATATGACAGAATTACTCTGAATACAAAACTTCCTTTCATGTGACAGTTATGGACGATGTGTTGAATCACTTACACTGTGCAAATGGTTCCACCTGTTTTTAATCAGGTTAAGTCGTATTTTACATCAGTGTGTTGGGGGCTGCCATTAGCCTTCGATTGGCCATTGATAACCATCTAACCCGATACTGACTGGCACATGCCGCTTAATGTGCTGCAGCTGACGAGGCCAGGTAGCCGTGGCGACCGTGAACGGAACCCATTTCCTCATTATCGGTTTATTTTGTGGTTTGTTTTGAAAGGGAATCACTGGGAAAAAAACAATATTTTCAAATCCGATTTGTTTTTCAGCAAACACCAAAAATTCAATTTGAGTTGCATTTTAAAACAATAACTGGGGTGGGTGAAAAAAAAAAAGAAGGTGAAAACTGAAGTAAGGGGAACGATGTGGACTGAGCGTGATGGTAACGCTTTGCTCCTGCACCGCATTTCATCCCACAGCTCTGGCCTGCTGCACTGCGGTCGACTCCTCAATGCGAAGCAGACAGCCGAAATCACGATCTGTTATTACTCCTGCAAATCTACAACATCCCTTTATTTGCTTCAGAAGTCTACCGTGCATAATCTGCGTTCTGTGTATATATATACATATATATGTGTGTGTGTGTTTTTCTCTCCTTGCCTTGGGCCTGAAAATGCTGGGCTGGAAAAAATAAGTTAAGAGTTTGATGAATGCGCTCGGACCAGAGGAAAGTGGGTGGTCTGTATCTGTCAGCGGCGCTATTACAGCAGACAGCAGAGTTACAGGCCAATAAGCCGCACTATCATCACCATCATCAGCAGCAGATCTCCTTACAACAGCTCTCAGCTGCGCACATCTTGGACCTGACAGGCCAAACACGCACTTCTCCAGACAGCTCTGCACTTGAATGGTTTGCATTAGATGAAGCAGTGCACTTAGAGGCCAGTTCAACACAATTAGAAAAAAAGAAAAACACCTTGATTTTTTACTCCTTCAAAGCCATGTGTGCAGAGTAAAAGCCTCGCTTTTTGAAGTTGATGCCCTTCTAAAATGTGGGCATTTGAGCAGAAAATCATCTGTTGCTGGTGTTTTATTAACCCGACAGGGTTTTTTTTATTCCTACTGTCAAAGATAAACATGTCATATAAGCAAAAATGAGTTCTATTGACTGACACTAAGTATATGTTTATATCAGCCACTCACTGATGTTCATAATATGTTTGACCTACATCTCAATTATTCAATTGGAGTTTGATGAGGCAACACAAAAAGTGGAGGGGAATTCAACGCATTGCTCTACTTGGAGGCCACTGCTCTAAAGCCCCGTTTAAACGTTAAGACAATTTCCAATGGAAATTAAATGAAATGCTGATTAAAAAAAAAACATATATATCGCTGGGGAGCGTATTGTGTAGACATGTTGATGTTGCATGTTACTGTTTACATCCAGATATGTTGTGCATGCGCACAACGCTGTGGGGGCAAAAAGACAATTATTTCACTTGCCATCCGTAGCCGCGCTGCTGTCACAGAACAATTCCAGTGACAAAATGAAACCTGGAGATGTAGGTGTTATTAATTTAGTGCAGCAATGACAAAACAAAACAGAAAAACCATTGAAGAACAACTTAAAACCTCTAGTTTTTGAGTGTAGAGTAGCTCTGTGTTGGCTGCTCTACAGACAGACCTGCTGCCATAGCAACCATCTTACAACAGCTCCACTACATTATCAGGATTCAACACAAAAGTTTCTGATCCAGAGGTGTGTTTTCATAACCCTTCTTAGGTCCACAGATAATCTGAAGCATGCAACCTGTCCGTCTTTGCTGATGATGTAAATGCTTCACAGTGAGCAGACTTTGCTTAACACACCAAATAATCTGAAGTTATGCAGCATCACAGGCAGGAGATGGAGTTGTCATTACTGTGCTGCGAAGGCGAAAACCAGGCCTGAGTGCACAAGCGTAAAATGATGCGACGGACACTATCATTTCCGAATATTTCCTGCTTGCGTTCACTTTCGTTTTGAAAAGGTTTTACGCTGGAACTGCTTGTAACACTTTTGCGGTTTTGTCAGACAAAAAAGCTGCTGCCAAGTAAGGGAGGCCAAAACTCAACAAACCATATTTTCTAAAACTGCTTTGTGTTCAACAGATAAAAACATATAAGTTGAGTGTGTAATGCTGCTTATTTTAGTGTTAATCTAATACCATGTAAATGTAGGGCCAGTATCACTGTTACCGATACCAATACAAATACAGATACTTATTTTCCATCTATCATATATCAAACTTTTGAACATTAGTTGTTCTTGTGTTTTTTTCTTTTTCTTTTTGTTAAAACCCAGAATTTTCATAAAGTTTATAGGTGTCTACAAAATAATAACATATTAGTATTTACATGATAAACCAAAACAATAGAAAAGCAACAAAAAAAAATTGCATTGTTTTCAAAACAGCAGAAGGTTATGGCAATAGTATCAATCCGATATTGATATTGACTTGGTATCGATATTGTCGATAATTTGGATACATCCACTCAGAGAATTTTCTTCTTCTACAAAAAAAAGGAGCTGCTCAGACTTTCACCAAAAGCCTCCACTCACATCTCCATCCATCTTTGATCCTTAACACCCAAAATGCCTCTACGTTGCAAATCTTACCTCATGGTGCTCAGAGCTGTTGTAATTGTGCAGGGAGCAAAATGAAATATCTGACAGTGTGAAAATGCTGCAACGAGAAGCTCTCGCCGCCGCATCAATCATGACTCCGGCGTTGGCTCTGCTCGTAGCGAGGTTACAGTAAATCACACGGTGACGGTTTAATCCCGGGGAGAGTTTTACAGGAAGAGAGGGAATTCAATTTCCTAGCAAAGGTATGCAAATTCTATACAGGCCTGCGATTCACCGAAAGCCTCCACAGATGCATCGGAGGCGGGAGGGAGCGGGGCCCGTTTTATTTCTTCTTTTTTTTTTTTACTCCTCTGGGGTCTCACACCTTTCATGCTGCTCAGAGAGATTACATTTCAGAAAAACATAGCACAGACAAGACAGACAGGATAATCAATCACGTGAGTTCAAAACATTCTCTCTCTCGCGCGCGCGCTCGCAAACATACGCACACACAAGGACGCGAGCACTCTCCTCATGTCTGCTGGCTGTGTCTGTTTGCGGGAGTCATAAATCAATGCTGCGCTGTCAGACAGCCTAACACGAGCCGAAGAGAGAAATGGAGCAGCGGTACAATCTCCTCCACGCTCTGCTGCACTTTTTCTCCAGCCCCGTCTGAGTGCCAGGCCGAGTGACAGAGGACAGATAATGCTAGGAGTTCCTCCGTGTTTGTGTGTGTCCTTGTCGCTGTGGCGAACAGAACCCCGTCCCTTTAATGTAAGGCAGCGGTGCTGCATCATGTGTGACCTCATTATTATCCCCCCTCTCTCTCCTGCTTCCAATCACGCAGATAGCACACAAAAAAAAACGAAAACAAAAACGTGGCGTCTGCGTTTTCCCGCACCTGCGAGCGCGTGAGTCTGCCGTTTTCACAGCCCGTGATTCAGCGCCCACGAGCGCGGCGTCACACCGCTCCGATAGCAGCTGTCCGGTTTACCCCAGTAATTATAACACCCAGGCTCATATTGCTCCAGTAAATCACTCAGGAAAATTC
The DNA here is from genome assembly GCF_000485575.1 of Poecilia formosa. Taxonomy (NCBI): domain Eukaryota; kingdom Metazoa; phylum Chordata; class Actinopteri; order Cyprinodontiformes; family Poeciliidae; genus Poecilia; species Poecilia formosa. Next base: position 37,447 of record NW_006799967.1, on the reverse strand, counting down.
CAGCTTTCGTGCGACAACAACTCCAGGAAGAGCTCGAGGAACACAGGTAAACTCTGAGGACGACGAGGAAGAGGAGGGGTAAAATAAATGCTGTGAAACAACGTAAAGATTATTATTAACTCGGTGCTACGTGTTCGGGGTTTTTCCCATCAATTACAGCCTCAAGAGCTGCTGCTGCTGCTTCTTCTTCTGATAAAAATAATTTATAGTCTTTAATGTCAAGGTTCAAGACGTCCTTGGCAAAAAGCCGCCCGCAGCGCCTTGCCAAAATATTTTGTGCGTTTACAGCCGCAAACATCAATGTAATTTATCTGAATTTGATGCAGTAACCCAGCATAATTTTTAAATAAAAAGCATCTCGACTCAAAAACTGGTAGAAATCATTTTGTTCAATGGATGTTTGTAATGTAAGCTCAACGTAGATGCAGTTTCTCTGTGACTGCCTTGAGGTTTGTCGACTCGGTTGAGGTTTGTTCAACCGAGTTGAACAAACTCTTAAGGTTCAAGCCAGAACCTTAAGATGGAAAGAGTATGATATCACTGCAGACCTGCCAGGAAGTAGCTGCTGTGCCTTCCTACACTTAAACATTAAAAAGGAAATGATTAAAAAGTCTCCAAAAGTCTTAAGACTGAGGTAGATGTCACCTTTTCACAGGACAAAGTCTGGGCTATAAAATAAATGTTTAGATCGAAGTGTATTCAGAATGGATGCTGATGATATACTGCTGTACTATTCTTTCAAATAAACTGAATTTTAGCAACGTCGCTCTAAATAAACTGTAGTATTATTACAGCAAACAAACAGTACAAATTATATATTTTAGGGTTTATTTTAAAATATTCGTCTTTACTTTTAGAGATTTTTGTGGTCAAACCTCAGCCTACGTTTCTGACCTTTTACATCCCTACACTTGTTTTCTTCTGGTTATTACAATGCAGCGACTTTCAGTTTGTTTGGAACAACAAGCAGAAACCTGAAATCGTGTCCAGCTCAGTAAATTTGTCTCCGTTTATTTCATGTCCGCTGAGTTTTGTGCAGGTTGTTTGACTGTTTCTTCTCTCCAAGGTGCGACTGGAAGGTGGAGTTGGAGCCGCTGCATCTCATCAAACCCATCAAGGTGGAGCTTAACGAGGAGCTGGATCCCTCCTACTGACACCAGGTCATTTGCTCATGCTGAAGGGTGAGTAAGCCTCACTTCCCAATGCTCCTGGTGCTAACTCACTGGCCTCCCCCCCAAAAACTCCTGCAAACACAACTGAGAGGAGGTAGAAGCTCAGTTGGATTTCATCCATCTAGTCGTGACCGGCTCTGCCTCTGTTATGGAGCACAAAGAACGAAAACTAAACCCAGACTGAAATGTGTTAAAAGCGGAATCATCAATGAGTCCTATCAAAACCACGACTGCGTATTGGGCCAATTGTAGGCAGACAAAATACAGTAAATTTTTGCCAAAAGAATTTGAGATCAAACTCAGAAATTGTGTAGAAAACAAAATATGTTGAAAAAAATATGAGTTTCAGAAGTTGAAAATTTGCTATTAAAAAAAATCTAATTTTGAGATCGTTGTCCGAGATTTTCTACAAAAAACAAGTGAATTTCTGAGTTTGAAAATTTGGTGGAAAAAATTGAAATGTCAGAGTTTAGGAAGTTTTGAGTTTCAAAAGTCAAAAATCTTTTACTTCTGAAACTCAGAAGTTTCCAGGTTTTTATTTCTAGAAAATTTCTGCGACTAATCTCAAAATTGTGAACTTTTTGGCAGAAATTTACTGTTTTTATCTGCAATGGCCCTAATAAGTCATCATACAAAACAGTAATGCAATTTTTAGTAAAATATTATGGTTTAGTTAAGTTTGTAATATACTGATCTGATGTTGTGCAAGACAATTTACATGTTTAGAAAAATGATGTATTGTTTTAAAAAGTCAGAAAAGTTTTTTGGACCCATTTGATTGTGTCACTATCTAATAAGTTTTGTCTATGAAGCAGATTTACAATAAGGTGTTATGGTAAAACTATGAGTTTGTCGTTATTCTTTTGAAGTAACTTTATTTAACTAATTCCAACTATGTTTGTTAGGAACCATGTCATGCTATGAAACACAGTGCGTTGCCATATTAATGCCTCTTTTTCACATTTTGTCCCATTACAGCATCTGACATCGAAATGTTTTATTGGAATTTTATGCAATACAATCTGTCTGAGCGTGAGATATTTTTGCAAAGAAGACATTTTTCTCTCGATAGGCAAAGCTGTGTAAACATGCCCCAAAATACTTGGCTGCAACTGTAGCAGAAATCTTTTCAACAAAGTATTGAGTCAAGGAGATTGAATGCAAATGCATGACAGCTTGTTGTAGATTCTTGTTTGCCAAAATTATGGAAACCGTATTTAATTTTTCTTCAATTCTACAATTAGGCCTGTCATAATAACAAATTTTGCTGGATGATAAATTGTCCCCGAAATTTTATCGATAAACGTTAATATTGTCATTTTGAGACCATTTCCAGCCAATCATAGTGAAGTCTCTACGACCTAAACTGCATAAAGAACAACAATAGTCATTCAGCTTCACAAGGAAACCAGCAAATAATGCAAAATACTTTGGTATCAAATGTTTGCAGTTTTTCTCAAAATGGCGGCTTTCCAACAATATTAAAGGGCAGCATCTTTTGACGACTGAAATTATTGTCCGCATTTTAGTTTATGATGCGACTAGTTGAGTTATCGCTCGTATGTCACAGTTTTATTTACGACTATGTGCCACTTAATGTTGGTCTAGCATATAAAAACTAACTAAATACATTAAAGCCTTTGACAACCTCAGGGAGACTGAGCTCTCCTGCAAGGCATTTCTCTGTTTTTCGTGCTCCAACTGTTTCAACTTCTTCCTAAACGCTCTTTTGTCCAACTTGCACCCGTCCAAAGCTAATTCCTGCTCACACGTCTCAGCCGTAACCATCGATAGCACTGATTCCGACAAGCCTCTGAAGCGACGCAAAAGTCCCTACAAGTTCTTTAAAGCTTCCGGAGTGATGCAATCCAGCAGAGAGAGAGAGAGAGAGAGAGCACCTCATTTTTCTTTCTGCTTTTATGTGTGCACACTGCTGCGTAGCCGATGATGAACGAGCGCAGCGGATCTTGAGAGAGCTCGCAGAGGAAAGAATAATGGGTATTTAAGCACACTTGTAAATTACCAACACATTTGTCTTAGGCTGTCCCCTCAGGGATGTCTGACAGCGCAGCACACAAACTATATAAAGCTCACGTACATCTGTTCCTCATAGCCTTATTGGATCTGCTGACATCACTTAAATGCAAACTGTCACGCCATGCTCCATAATTCATACGTTGACAAAGTGCATAAAGCAGTCTTTGCCGTCTTTGCACCTGCATGCATGCATGCAGTGTGTGTGTGTGTGTGTTTTTTTTACGCGAGCCTGCCTCAGCAGGTGTGCGCTGGGTCACCTAGAGTGCACCGTGATGTTTATCTCTAAGTACCACAGACAGGCATGTTGGCCCGCCTGCTGGGAAAATGGGATTACAGCTATCTGTTCCCCCGGCTCTGAGCCGAGCGCCAGGCTTGTGAGTTTTTGCAAAGCATGTTTCCATCAGCTGCACACATGTTGCCTAACGCTTGCTTGCGAGAAGACGTTTGACCCCCCGCTACCACGGCGGGTCAAGCGATCGAAAGGAGTTGATGATGATGAGTTGGAACAAGTGACGGGAAGATGTTAGTGAGCTGTGACATGAATGATGAATGGACTAGACATTAAGGGTGCATTCACACCAGCCCCGTTTAGTCTGCTTTAATCAAACTCCAGTTCGTTTGCCTAGAAAGTTCAGTTTTGTTTAGGGAGGTGTGAACTTTGATGCAGATCGCGGTGGTGAACTCTGGCAGGCCTAAAAACCCAGGTCTCGTTTTGGTGGAAGTGAACTCTAGCTCTGTCTGGATGCATATTTGAATGGCAAGCAGTGTAGAGACCGCTCCAAAAGCAGGAAGCAGACTAAACAGCACTGGGCATTCTGGGTAAATACAACCAAAACAAATTTGTGTCTAGAATTA
>NW_006799967.1:22452-29140 GCF_000485575.1 Poecilia formosa | reverse complement strand
TGTCTAGAATAAGTAGGAGAAATGGGTCATAGTCTTTTACAAACGACAAGAGAAATCCAACAACCGCTAAAATCTCACACCATTCAATTTTTTCCTCTCTCCTTTGTAAAAGAGGAAGTTGAGCTCATGTCTTTGTCAGAGGTTCTCAGGTTGTTTCCTTCAGTAGTTCTTGGTGCAGCGCCACCACAGGTGAGGGGAGGAACAGGTTTTTCAAAGGTTTTGGATCATTTGACAGTTCAGCGTGAAGAAAAAATCGCGCCAGCTGAAAATGTAACAAATGTTGCAATTTTGGACTCCAGTCAATCAGAGATCACAGAACTATCAGGTGTGAAAACACCTTAAAATGTCTTCAACTCTCCTGCAGTCTTAAGAGATGGACCACATGAGCGTTTTTACTCCGTGCGCGACCTGGTGGGGTCACACTGAGCCCGTGTGCGCTTTTACGAGCTTTTTTTTTTTTTACCACGTTGTCCAACTGTGACATTTTCCACACTCCTCCTGAGCGTCATGCTAAGACCGCGGGAGGGTTAAAGAACAACTCCTCAGCTCAGATAATTTTATTTTGACTCCTCACTGTAAAAGGCCAGTTATTTTCGAGCCCACCTCCCCTCCTTGCCAGAGCTGGGATTTGTGTTTCTCCAGCCGTATCCTGTTGAACGGCTTCCAGAGGAGCCCTAGCTCTCGGATTCATCATCGCCGTTCATAAACAGTCATTAATGTTTACGACAGGTGTTGTGACATGTTTACGACGGCATTATGTCTGCTTTACGAGACCCCTGTCAGGTCGGGTTTTTACGGCCACGGCACCGGGGGAGGCAGGGCGAGGGGACTCCTGGCAGCGCATCCGAGAAGGTCCCGGGATGTTTAATCAGTTACCCGAACACACTTGCAAATAAAATGAAAAGCAACAGTGTTTGGCAGGGTAGTCGGCCTGTTTGACAGGGGGCAGCCATCAAACCTTCTCATTAAACTCAACAGGCTCCGGGCTCTGCTGTTCTTGAGGGCTTTTATAGGAAAATCACTACTCTCAATTTGCTGGCTGTTGTAAAAGTGTGTCCCAGGCAGTGGTTGTGGGTTCTGGTCGGGTTTAAGCAGCCCCCCCCCGCCCTCTCGCCCCTCTCAGTCGTCCCCCCTCTCCCTTCCATCCTCCTGTTTTATGGCATGTTGTAAAGCTGCTGGCAGGCCGACAGCAGCAGTATCTTTTTATCCGGCTGCTAATTTAAGGAAGGGGATTAAGGTTGTGAATTACATTAATAGCGCTGGCTTTTTTTATGTGTGTGTGTGTTTGTTGATGATGACAAAGGGTTTAGTTTGAGGCATGTGAAACACATGGAACACTTAAGCAATGTTCTTGTTTTATGCCAGCTGTGCTTTTCTCACTTTATTTAAGGTTAAATAGCCTCACATAATTAATTACATGTAGTCAGAGCATTTGTAGCTATTTTTCATTCTGCGCACTGCGTTTTGACAAGACTTCTGTTGTGTAGGCCTTTTTACCTAATTCATGTTCTGTACTGAGTAATGTAGCTAATTAGATTACAGAATTACTGCTTCTAAAAAAAAGTGACAAAACACTTACTGTCTTCATGAGCTACTTTTGCATTAAAAATATTGCCTTGTCTTTGACATTCCTTGAGCAGTTTGCCATTATGGTCGCAGCGCTGACTCCTGACTCTGAGTTGTCTTCTGATTCAGCATCTCGAGTTGCAGACTCGCATTATCCTTTCATTCATAACCTGTTACTTTTCAAAAACTAAACCAAAACCTGTAAATCAGCATGCAACACTCCAACCATGTGGCTTAAATAATTGAGATTTGATTGATCTAGTAGATGGCGACTATAATTAATATCCACCCATATATGAATCTGTTCATTTGTTTATGACTCTTAAATACATTTAATGTGAAATTTACATACTTTTTCACATGTGTTGATGCTTAAAGGTCCTTCCTTAGAGAGGATGTATGCTAACAAGACATATTAGCATCCTTAGTTGGAAATTTATGGACACTTAACAGTGGATATTAATCCTTGACATGGCTGTCTGGCATTTGATTCCCAAATCTGGGAACTTTACAGGAGGTCTTCTCTCTTTGCCCATTTCCATTTATTAAATAATACGACTAATCATTAGAATAATCGATCACTAAAATACTTGTTAGTTGCAGCCCTAGAGGAATGCAGTATTAAGTTTGAAGGAAGCCGTCAAACACAGATAAAAAAAAAAAAAACATACACACAAAAAGCATAACATAGGCCTGATCATTTTCAACATTTCCTTACAATCAAAAAGCAGCTCTTTTTTTTTCCAACTGTGACTTAAACAGCAAAGCAATTAACTGAGCAGTTAATCTTTTTCCAAGAATAAATGCAGCACATTTGGCCAGAACACCAAGGATTATTTCTCTCGAAATAACTCCATTTTGAGCCGAGTGTCTCTGGAGCTTGGTCACACACACACACCGCCCTTTTCCTACGCCCGGGCAAGCACTTTACAAACAAACGTAAGCACTTTTATTGATAGGGTAATCCCAGACTGATTAATGGCCCAATAATCAGCCGTAACCTGCAATAAATCAGCCGGCTGATCAATACTGCTGGTTCTCTGCAGCCGTGGCTGGATCATTACCATGTCACTGTATATCTACCATTAGCCCAGGAAGGCTGAGTGCTAAAGGGAGGAATAGGAGTTGGAGGAAGAAAAAGTGCTTCCTCTCTAATGTGTTGAAAATGGGATTGATAGAGAGGTCATTTTTTGATTTAATTTGTCTGCCTGGTCGCCTTCCTCCCTCCTTCTTCCCTCAGCCTGATTAATGACTGTACTGTACAGCCAGTGATAAAGATGAAGAGGGTGGAGCAGGATGTTAAATTATGATAATGACACACAATTAATGACACTGGAGGACATTATTCTCCAGCGTTCAGCCGCCAGTGACGTCGGTAACCTACAGGAACATTACGGAGTTGAAAGTGCATGCAGGAAATCTTTTTTTATTTTTTTTGTTATTTAAACTATAAACATATCATGAAAACAATACTGTGATCCAAAGCCAAAAATTAATCTGATACTGACTGACAAATTTAACTTACTCAAATTCAGAAAAAACATTATTTTGTAAAATGCCAGTGAGAAACCTTAAAGGATTTAAAGACAGGTGAACTATGGATACCTCTGTTTTTTAGCTCATGGTTCAATGCATTAATAAATATAAACAAATAACTAGTGCTTGGTTACTTATCAACTATTTCATGCGGATTGAGCAGAAGAAGTTAGGTGGCACCTTAAAGAGTTCAAATATTTTGAAAGATTTATGGAAAATATATTCTACCTCACATTGCAGAATATACTAACTCAAACCTTTTTGACTTTCGACACTGTACTGGCTTCTTGTAGTTCACCACAAACCAAACACCTTTTTAAAAAAAATGCAACCTGAAAACAGGAAACGATGCTCTTCTTGCATTGCTTTGGTGTGGAGTGTTTCAGATTTGAAATCTGCTTTGCATAAAACAATAAAAAGACACGAGAGCATCTTATCCTGTACGCTAGTGAAGATCATCTCACCTGCTGTGCCAACACATTTCCTCTTTTAGTAGATGTACACATTTTGTTACGTCTCTACAGAGCAACTTTCTCTATAGGTGAACCAACAAACAGTAAATTACAATCCATAAATGACTTTGTTTAATTTTTAAAGACTTTGTCTAAATAAAAGAACCTCTTCAGTTTGCTTCTTTTTCAAATTTTCCACATCTATGAGTGGTAGTTGCTTTTTGTTGCTTACTGGCGTTTCAAAATGCTGAAAAGTGTTTTAATAGGAGCGACGCCACCAGATTCACCAGAATCTATTGCACTGATCATCTGTGGATGTTAAAGCTGGCAGTTTTTATAAATGAAATCCCAAGCACCACTCCTCGTTTTAGTTCAAAACGGCACACTACTCCTTGTGTTGCAATCAACTGTGATGAAATCAGTTTTTGTCTTCCGAAATCACTTTGTCCACCGTCTTTGTATTTTCTTCTCTGTGAAGACCTCAGAGGTTTGCATCATAATGCAAAGGACACAGTGTCTTATTGGAAGATTTATTTTAAGTCTGGGTTTGATACTTTGAAATGACATAAGTTTTCTTTCTATTAATGACATTGAAAGAACTGTGTTCATGTCCAGCTCTGGTTTTAAAGCAGGACTAGAAATGTTTTAAAGCAGTAGTATCCAAGCTTTTTGCCAATGTAACTGCATTCCACAAACGCTTTAAAAAAACAACAACAAAAAAACCTAGATATATTTTAATGACATTTTACATTCATCTGCTCAACAATTGCCACATGTAGCTTGAATGAAGGAAACTGTAACTGATGCCTTATTAAAATAAGGGAATACAGTGTAAATTATTTTCTATTCATATTTTTATTCTTGGAAACAACATCATGTCACTCTTTCATGAAAACAACTTGTTTTTTTAGCCAAGTTAAATTAATGGGTTTGAATAAGTTACTAGACGAATGTATTCTTAGTTACTATAAAATTAAAGCAAAGCATGTGGTTAATAAAAGTGTACTTTGTGCTGCTCTAAACATTTCCCATTTTAAGAAATATTAACCTTGTGTGTATCTTTTTAAAAATGTCTCAACATTGAACATAAATGTGTCTATGTGCATCTAGTTCCTTTGCATGCGGGTGGTGTAGCACACAGTGGTTCGAAGGACTTCAAAAGGCCCTCACACCACACTTTGGACAGCCATGCTTTGAGCAAAAACTCCGATAGGAATGTCATAGTGATGATCCATAACTTGAATTTATGAACAGTTAGTCTGGTCTGAAACAATGGACTCAAAGGGCTCGCAGACTGCATGATGGTCTATTTTAAACTAAATGAAAACCTAATAACCTCATATCTCATACTCTATTAAATCTAATGCATAAGTAGTCATTAGAGCTATAAACGCATTGAGAGAAGGTTTTTTTAAAGCCTAAGTAGAGTAATTTTCCCATAGCAACCATACCAACTTGTCTTCATTTCAGGCATCTAGAGCCTACATTTCTTTTCTTTTCTTTTTCCCCCCTTTTTTCTTTTGTCCATTGTATAATGTTAGCACAGCTAACAGTGCTAGCAAAATGTTAGTGAAACTGTGGAATAGTGGAATTATTTGTGGTCAAAACGTACCTTATGTTTTAAATATTGTTGTTTAATACTTGCACATCAATTCTACTATGATGAATAAACTTTGTAGAGGATAGTTAGTCCTGCATTTCTTGTTTCCCTGGAGAAATATTAAAATTTTACTCAGGTTGTTTTCATAATGAAGGGGAGTTCTGTGCTCTTGGAAGGTGGAAAAATATGGAATATTATTCAATTATTGCCATTTGCTGCTGGGAATAGCGAGAACTCAGGCTGTGTTTGCTGTCAATCACAACAGTGCTAGCTATTTGAAACTGTCTTCTTCTTCAGCTAGCATGACTGGGAGCTAGCGTTAGCTGCTGGGAAATGTGAAGAAATGACGACTTCACAGGCTGGGATTGTTTCTGTGGAAATCTGAAGTCACAAAGGGGTGAAAAAAGTTGGGGATGTGAAGGAAGGCATCAAGGCTATTTGTCTTTTCAGTTTTGTCCGCTGCTTCTAAAAAACAGTCCAAACACTTAAAAGAAAAAAACAAAAACAAAAAAAACACCCAGTTGAGTTTTTTTTTCTTCTTTTGGCAATAAATGAAAGATTTTTGGTGTCTGGAAAATGACCCGTTCCAAAAACCTCTGGACTCAAGCTGAGCTGCAGCACGTTTGGTCATCTGGTTCTACTGCTGTGTGCGCTGCATAATGGCTGCTGGAAAAAGGAAAGTGTTTAGTTGCTGACTTACCATCCAGAAACCTCTTGCTGCATTCTTTTCGGTAGTGCAGGAGGCTCCTCTTCTGCCTTTCAAAGATGTATGGTTGTATAATTGCGCATCTGTTTTGCAGTCATTTTCACTTGTGAGTGTAAACATTGAATTGTGGGCCATGGCCAGCAGCAGCTTATTTGGACTTAAAGTGACAAGAGACCAAACTAAAATCTCATTACCTAAGAATGATTTTTGTGACGGAAAAAAAAAGTACTGAACATGTTTTGTACAGTCCGTAGAGCCATCCTGGCCTATTCAAAGAAGAATAGTCGGTCACCTTTGAAGCTTTAAGTTGCCTCAACATCCAACCACTGAAACGGACGGGATACGAAAAGGAGATGGGGACTTGCCCGAATGGATGCGCTGCATTCGAATGAAGCCTCCCTGCAATCAGAGATCAGATTAGAGGTCAGGATTTGGTCAGAGCACAACCCAGATCCGCAGAGGAGACAGCTGTTAGCCGTGACAGATGAAGGGGAGCCGACAAGAGGCAGGGTCGCACAACAGAGAGGCAGAGAGGGATCAAATCAACTAAGTGAGCACGGGAGAGGACGGGCTGGGGAAGAAGGAAGTGAGGATGACAAGGTGCATGCAGAGGAAGAGCATGTGGGGAGATAAGATAGTGCAGATGAAACCAGAAGGGGAGGACGGAGAAGAAGAAAGGTAATTTGAGAGAGCGCAGTAGAGGAGGTTGAGGCAGGGCTGACAGTGGGCCATTCATCCTCCATGCTAGAGGAGACAAACTGCTGGCAGAGGAGGACAGGCCCCATAAATCACTCTGGAGCGCGCACGCACCCACACCCACACCCACAC
>NW_006799967.1:0-21471 GCF_000485575.1 Poecilia formosa | reverse complement strand
CACACACACACACACACACACACACACACACACACACAGTAAAACTCAGCCATGACCACACACAAACCCACAAGAACTAAAAGTACACACCTCCTACAGCTTATTCTGGCCAGGCCAGGTTCTGCTTTTACTCTCTGGATGTGTTTCTATCCGCAGGACTCTCTGCTCTTAAATTCAGTTTTAGGTAGTTTTAGAACTGGGTATGTAGTGAACTGACTGACTCAACATATCCCCTGTATTCACCAGCCTTCAGTAAGTAACAATCTGTGGAGCTTCTGAGTATTATCCAGATGCAATGTGTGAAAACTGAATAACATTTTTAGTTTTAGTTTGTTTAGGAGAAAATGTAAAGAATGTTCTCTGAAGCTGCGTTTCCATTATTGATGTGCAGAAATCTTTGTCGATGCTCAACATGTTTGAATGACACAATTTTTTGTATGAACTATGCTCTGCTGTGAGCTGCACATTGTCTGAAAAAAAAAAACATAAACCGTCATCCTGTTACCACTTCCTGTCGTCTTCTTTGTTGTTTCTGCCAGTAGTAACATCCAGTTGACTCGTGTGATGTGAAAGAGTTTCCATTGGACCTTTATGAAATACATCTTTTTCGTTACGGCCAAAATAGCCACCTCATCCTAGCGCAAAATCTTTTAGTGAAAAATGTGTTATTTTAAAATTGCCATGTTTCCACTAAGCAATTTTTTTTTTTTTTTGTAATTTCAATTTGCGCAATGGAAACACAGCCAGAGAAAGAGCTGAGTCTACAGGTTTTTCTTTTAATTTAGGTCTAGAAACTGATATGGTGATGAAAGAAAGTTGATTTTTGACTTCTGCATCGACTTTGACAATATTTTCAATCGTCAAAGACCCAATGAAGACCCACTTTTAGCTAGACGGTAGAGTCCGTCAGATTGCCAATTAAACTGTTCTGGTTTTCCACTGAGCTCAGTGAAGGTTTGGATCTTTGATGCTGAATCTTTGTTCCTCTGGTTCTTGTTTTTTGCTGATTATTTCCAATAAAGAACTCTTCTTTGTTTCTTTGCTCAGTGAGCAATTGGAGCTATTTCTTTTAATTTCAACCTGCATGTTTTTCTGTTGTTTTGTGTGTGTCCTAAAACAGTTTTCCTCAAAAAGACCAAACACTACCTGACGCAGCCTGATGTAGCCCAAAATTTTATCTGACATTACTAACCCTTTCCTGTTCTTAAGAATGAGAATATCTTCTCCGGTTCAAATTTGTGCTATTACTGAATTATTCAGATTTAAAAACTATTTCTATTAGCACTTTAGATCCACTTGCTGCAGTTGGTTTGTGTTTTTAGTCGTAAAATAAGCACTCTTTTACTGTTTTTGCAGCTCTATTTCTGTCTGCTAGGAATGCATGTAACCTTTGGATTTTCCGCTCGGGGTCCGGTAATACTCTGCTGGCGGCTGGCGCTCATTCCCTCCGTCTCTCTGTGGCTGCGGCTGGCAGCTCGGACCGGTCCGCTCGCTCTGTGTGGGTTCTGCCTGTCTCAAACCTCCTGCTTCCCTCCTCCGCCCACTGATGGTGAGGAGTGCCAGTTCCTCTTCGCCTAGCGTAGCCTTGACCCCCACGCTGACACACACAGTGTGTTTTGACAGCAAGCCACACTCTGAACACGCCGGTAGGTCAGGTCAGGGAGTGGCTCCCCTCGTGTTTTCACTGGAGTTGAGAACGGACACTTTGTTGTTATTCCAGTGGTTATTGAGCTCATTCCTTTCAGGAACAATTAATTAAACGGATAATGATGCGGCTCTTTTGGTGGTACAAGAAAAATCTGCTTCTGATCTTCTCTAAATTAAATTTGGATCTTTCTGGAAACTTATTCTTTTTTTTAATCACACCAAGATTTAAAAAAATGCATGAATACAAATACTGGATTGTTTGAATCAAATTTGTTGACTCTTGATGTAGGAACGATGCTCTGGATTTATATGAACCCTGCATTTAGATGAAATCACAGTTTTCATGTGCTGCCCTTCTACAGGTTGTTCCCCTGCCTGACCCTCCTAAAAAAATCTAGACACACCATGGATCTGCAAACACAAATTTGCACCCATTCTTTTTTAATTTAGAGAACTATGAGCACAAAGTGCATAAGACGTGGATAATTAAATTTTGGAAAGCGAGGGACGTTTTATTTCCATGCTATGTCGCTTCTCTCGCTTCACAGTCGAGCCCAGAGCATTAAACATCTTGTACTTGCCTGTAGTTTAATGTGAGCAGGTTTGTATGTGAGCAACTTGTTTACAACAAACAGTAAATCCTTTGTGTGACCCGGGTTGGGCTTTATGTAACCTTGAAACAACTTCTCCTCTAGCAGCAGCGTGGGGAGTAAATGTGAATCACATTTACAGCCTTGCTAACAGTGGAAGACATTGTGTTAAATGTGTAGCGTGCCGCATTAGTGCTGCACTGCTATAAACACAGGAAGTTGGCTTGACGAGCAAAAATATTCACACACCTTGAACTTATTCAATAGATACTTCAAGGTATTTTATTATAAACAATTCATAATTTAAAAAATGGACCCCAAAAAGTCAACAAACAGGTGAAGGATGATGAAGTTATGGAGCTGGATTTCAAAAAATACAATCAAATGAAATAAAAATCTGAATCTGAAAAGTAGTTTAACATTTTTTCAGTTTCAAATCTTTTTTTTCATTTTTCAAATAATTTTTTGTTTCACATCTTTCTTTTCCCAGTTCCAACAATGATCTTTTTAAATAAATGTTTTTTTGACAAATTTATGGCCTCAATTTAGCTCCATAGAGGCATACAAGCAGGGTTAAAGGTCGTAAAACAAGTTGTAAGTTGAGCTTTGTTCAATCCATTGGATGAAAATTAAAAAACACTTTGAGTAAGAGGAAACCAACTCCGTAGATCACTCTCTTTGACGTACCATGAGACACGGTGGAGGCGGCATCATGCTGTGGGGATTTTGCCTAAGTTTGTGCTACAAAATACATCATAGCGCCTCAACGCAAATACACACCCCACTTTGTATTTATGTACTTAGAAATTAATATATGTATTTTTCTTCCACCTTAAATGATGCTTTGTTGGTCACATAAAATGCCAATAAAACACATTAAAGTTTGTAGAAATGTGGAAAAGTTTAAGGTATGTGGTTACTTTTTCCAGCGCGTTGTATGAAATTTTCTAACTGAGATTTATTCCCTTGTAATCTAAACAAACAGCCTCTCAAGGGATCGGAAAACCATAATTGTACATAACATATAAATCTCATTACGAGCTGATGGACTCTAAAAACGCCAGAGCTTTAAAAATTTAGTTTCATCTGATCCATCTTTGCTGTTCCACTTCTTGTGCACACAAAGGGAGCATTTGAACAAAATGAACAAAGGAAATATTGTGTATGTATGTCATTATGTGGTGATCACGATGTATAGATTTTGTGTTTTAAAAGCCTTTAAACAGAGACAAATTGTGTAATTAAAACTCAGAAGTCATGTTGGAGCCAGTTTTTAAATTCTCTCTTTTAACATTCTTTGCTTAATCTTTCGGTCCTTCTTTCTCTTTCTGTTCCACAGTTTAGGTTACGTTGACAATTATTTATATCTCTAGTGCTCTTTGGCATTTAGTGTTTTCACACTGCTAGTCGCGGTTCGATTGGGGACCAAAACGCTGCACCTTGTCAAACAAACCAAATCCTTTGGAAAATCTGTTCACCTCCTCGCCTGTGGGGGCGCTGCACCAAGAACCACTAAAGAAAACACAAAATCCTCTGAAGAAGACACTGAGCGCAACTTTCTCCTTCAAGAGATGTAAACAAAAATGGACTAGCGTCAGACTTTAGGGGTTGTATGATTTATCTTTTATCTTTGGTAAAAGTCTGTGTGTCATTTTTCCCGCTAGTCATAGATTCACACGTTTGTTTTGGTTGCATTTACCCAGAATGCCCTGCTTTTGGAGCAGTCTCCGGTCCGCTTGGAGTTCACGTATGCATTCGAACCAAACCAAGATCTTGGCTTTTAGTCGACTCTCAGTGACCTGTTGTAAGAAAATGGACGGATGGTTGACGGTACAAAGTTTTGCTTCACATTCAACCTTAAGTGCCAAAAGTTAGTTGCGTTATTTTGACTTGCCAAACGAGGTCATTACCATTAGTAAGACATGCACTGTAACCAATTGACACTAAAGAAGAACAAAAAAGCTTTTGATAAAGACGACGAATACGGAAACAGATCAAACTCCATCAGTCAAAATAAACGAGCTACAAAATATGTTTGACTGATTTGTTGTTTGATGTCAAACATGTCGCGATGGACGGCTAAATTAAGTTTTCGGTTCATTAATTTCCACAAGCCCTCGCTAATCAACAACAGACAGGAAGGACTTTATAACTGTTTGCCTGTGCGGTCCCAGCCAATTACGGGCTTGAAAAATGGGGGAGACAATGAATCAAATCTTTAGTATGGTGGCAGACATCAGATTGCAGAAGGCTGCAAAACAAATATGTCACTGTCATTTAGGCTGTACAGCAGGCATTTAGAAGATTGCATTAAGTTGATGGCTGAGCTGAATAGCAAGCTAAGCTAATGTAGAACAGAGCCTCTGGAAACTTTGTGTGACAGAGCGGGAGGTGGAGGGGTGGAGACGAGATGATTATCAATACCCTACCCTTCATTTTTTTTATCAATTTTAATTATTTTTTTCTTTTCTCCCACTGTTTTGTCTTTTTTTATTTTTTTAAAAATTTTTTTTAATTTTTTTTTTTATTTTTTTAAAAATTTTTTTTAAGCATACAGGTTGACCTGAAGGGGAAATGAGGACGAAGAAACAGATAGAAACAGATGAGACATGATATTTAAGTTAATAACTCAGAAGGAGAACATGCTTACTAAAGAGAAAACTAACACATTTTAGTGCTGGGTGATTAATTCAGTTTAAAAATTGGCATATTTTTGTCCAATATTTATGCTATGTCTATTCACTGCTTTCTAAAGGAGCTACCATGTTTAGCTATCGCATAAATGCGGAAGCTAAACAGAACAGAATCTTCTGAACAGAATCTTCTGTTCTGAAGATGTACACATGACTTTGTTTGGTATTGATGCACCATTGTGTTGGAGTGCCTTGGATACACAGAAAAAATACAGTGTAAACGCAGAGAGTATTTTAATGTAGCGAATAAATTTGCTGCATCAGAACTTATTCGGCAGTAGCTCATTCTCACCATCATCTTCAACCTTTTCCTACTACAAAATCCGCAAATTGTCACACTTGAATGAGCTTTGCCCAAGAGAGAAAAGGAATAGCAGGTGTCCATTCCAAACACGATAAAGTATTAAGAGCCCACTGTGTTTTACATCGAAATGCAACTTTAGGACCCAAACGAAGCCGATATCACTTCGATGACATACAGTGAGTAGGGCGCAGTCAGATGCAGAGTTTGTGGATCAATACCCGTCACAGCTCAGGCCTGCTGTTATCTGTAAAGCAGCCTGCTTAGAAAGATTATGACTGCACTGTGGGTGTCGAGCCGCAAGCGCTTAAAGAGTGTTGGTGCGCACGCACAAAAAGGGAATAAATTACAGGGTAATGATATTAAAAGCACAAAGTCGTTAAGATGCCAAGTTAAGGCACAATAAATCCAGTCATGGCTTCTACAGCCCGTCCCCACACAGGGTAATTAAATTAGATTTATAAGCCATATTACATCAGTGCAAGATACTTCATCCACCCTCAGCTCCTGCGTCGTCCCTCCGTTCTGCCCTGCTTTATTAGACGTCTTGACAGCTGGCAAAAAATATGGCCGAATGTTTCAGGTCCCGAGCTGCGAGAGCTCTGCGCCGGGTACTCTGTCTTTTGGTGGTGACAGTGGTGTCTGCCGGTAATTTATGTAGCGCTCCACTTCTCCACAGAGCGAGGTAGTAGCAGGACTGCTTAGGGTGCAGACAAAAGGGTTTATCTCCTCAGTCACTTCAGCACCGCGGCCCACATCGCCTCAGAGACATTTGTCCCCATTCACCACAGCGGGACGCTTTGGACACTTCTAATAACAAACGGGGAGGAAGGGAAACCTTGTTCCGTCTTCTGTTTGGTCCATACCAATGCTAAGAGGGTACGGGTAGGGGATCTGAATTTTTTTTTTCTTGATTATAGCAGAATGAAATGTGGAATAAAAGTGCCTTTAAGCAGATTCTGATGTGTATTCGGAAAAATATTCTAACACACTACAAAAACACCAAGTTCAAATCTTTCTGCTACAGGCGGGTAGATTTATATATCGAAACATAATAACATGACATGTTTTTTATTATCAAATGTCAGCACTGTCTTGTAAAAATAACTTATGCAGACATCATTTGCCATTTTTGAGGAGTTTTATTGTTGTACGAGGAGTTTATCATTGCAAGCTAAAGGGGCAGCATTACAAAAATTTTTTACCCTTTTTTAGTTCTACATCAGGTTATAATGTTATTCCTTCATCAAAAACATACCTGAAGTGTTGCTTTAATTCTTTCAGGCATGTTTGATAAATCCTTTTGTCTCCCATAGCAACCATTTAGCTGTGAAAATAAACCTCCAGGATGTAACTAGCTCCGCCTTCGAAGACGAAGCTCCTACTCGAAGCTGCAGCTTCCAATTTTCTGAGCTTCTGCCTCCCAGAGCAACAGCGACTCCTTCAGACTAGCCAGCAGCAATTAGCAAACACCTTGTGAAACTGCACATAGCTGAGTTCATTATACAAACTACTTCTCAGTGCAACGCTGGTAAAAATGATGTTAAAGGGTTAATGGGATGACTTTCTGAGAGCGGAGTTTCAGAACGAGGAGGAGTTTTTTTTTTTTTAAAGAGACAGAGGCCCAATTCTTTTGTTGTATTTGATACATGCATCATTTTTACTGCGACGGAAGGTAACATAGTTACTTCATAGTTGCATTTTATGGCACAATGTGTCTGGAAACCACATAATGCTGTCCCTTTACTTAGTTCTATACTTTCTTCTCTTCCAAAATGCTGCAGTCTAGTAATAAAATATACATATCAGAAAACTTGAAAGCTCCTTTTCCGCTATTGTTGGTCTTGAACCAACCACTTAATTCTCCCGATTCTCCAAACAGAGATCACTCAGACTGATAAGACGCTGACTGCTAGTGACAACTCGGCAGGCCGCCACCAGAACCGACCCAACGTCTCTCTTCAAACCTGTTGCCAAAGGTCATCCCACTCCGGCCGGCCCGGGTCTTTAAATTTACAGCCTTGTGCTGCAGCTTAAACATCGCTTCATCCTTAATTAACGCCACTAGAGATGATTGAAAATCTTGTAATGAAACAAGATAAAGTTTGTTTTGTCCACGCCTCATAAATAAGTCGGCATGGATAAATATTAGTAAAAAGTGAAGTGATATAAATAATAAGCTGTAAAGCAAAGAGACTGAGAGACGCGGTCGGGAAGGAATCCAGACACGCCGAGATTTAGCAGTCACAAGATTTACCGTGGGTAGAAAATAAACATTTTCTCATTATGGATTTCGGCGTGCGGGGGCGGACGCTTATCTGGCGGCATCTGACTCAATTACAAAAAATAAAAATAAAAACAAGAATAATGGCATGTGCATGACGAAAAACATTTGGAAGCTTAACCAAAACAGAATTGAAAACTGATGATTAAAACTCTTCACACACAAGACAGAAACACTAAAGCACATGTTTAAAAAAAAAAAAAGGCAGATAAAATAAAAGACGTGGAAGATTAAGGGGACTGGAGTTCAGCCTGGTGTGGTTGACTTTAATGAGCTGTGGCACTTTTATTATCATTATTAATTAGCAGTTTTCAAGCAGCAGGGTGCGATCAATAAGGTGGAGTGAAACAAATTTCAATGGGCCGTTGGAATCAATCAGAAAGACTTTTTATCTACATAACTGCCACTGCGCTGCGCTCGTTAGGCACAACAGTGGGAAATGAAAGATTTGCAGCATTTTTAATTGGAACGACGTGACTGAACAGACATTTTTCTTCTTCTCCTGTGCAAGACTAATCTCTGAAATTTTTCGCTTTGTTTTGCCCGTATTGGTTTCTTTCTCTTTTTTTTTTCTCCCCCTCCCTCTTAACAGGCGCTCGCATTATAGGACACATTTCACTTGACGATGCGTGGATCACACCACACATGAACACTTGCACCCTAATCCACCTCACCTCTTAATCAGACAAGCATTAAAATTGGATTAGAGACTATCTGCTGAAATTCCACATTTCCAAGCGGGAGATGCGGTCCTTGTTTACAAAGCTGTGATTTTTTTTTTTCCCTCTTTGGGAAGCAACAAAATCCTTCAGATTGGAAATTGAAGCCACATTCCAGTGTATCTAAATGCGGTCTCTATAGTTTCCATACTGTAAGCATAAAATTATAGAGCTTTGCATTGTGCAAGCATGCAATCGGTGTTTCTTGATGAATTGTCAATGAAACGTTGCTGTAAGATTACCTAATGGTGGAAATGGAGAAGAAGGGGGTAAAAAAAGCTTTGTACAAGAATATCACAATGATTTTTATGGAGTATTTTAATTTTAGACACGTGAACAATATTTTTCTGTCCATAAATGACGAGAACAAATTTAGCAAATATCGGTTGCTTTATTGCCTGGTGATTGCAGAGAAAGATGTACCTGGTGCTATAAACCTAGCTTAGCTGACCATGAGAGTTTGAGCTTTTCCTCTGAACTACATCCCCCACAATGCTGTGTGGCTCTATTCTATTTATCGTCACCTTCCTAAAATAATTGTCTAAGTCTTTTTTCTCTTTTTGTGCCAAAAGTGATTAAGGCAAAAAAAATATATAAATAAAATCAACCAAAAAACACTTTTGCCAAAAAAATGACATTGGCCATTATTTTAGGAAGGTGACAATGTTAAGTATTGAATAACATATCAGACATATTATATATTTATTGATCACGTGTCTCTGTCTGGTTTTATATCATTACTGATTTATTGTCCAGCCCTGGCACATCAAACTGATGGTGTTTAAGTCAAAAGTCATAAATTACCATCAGCAGTGTCTTATTTATACATATTTTTATCCAAATTTCAAAACATATTCAACGATTAATTTGAAGCTTGGAAGATTGTTGTATAAAATGTGTTATTTTCTTAGTGTTTTTAACCATCTATGTATTCCTTCAGTTCATCTTTTCCATCCTGACCACTAAAAATAAAACATGACATAGTTAATGTTTATTAACAAATGATCTAATATTCAAATAAACTGAATATTTATAAATCATATTGGGACTGTGTTTTAGTACTTTTAGGTAGTAAAATGTGAAAATGAACTAAAATCCTTGGCTAGATTTGATTTGTAGAGTTTTAGCCAAAAATAGAAAACTTTTCTTTTTCGGTGTCCTTTGGTTTCTTTTTACTTTGGTGTATTTACGGCTACTTCTCCACCTCTCTTTCTCTCCCTCCGTTCCCTCCTCCATCTCCCACTCCGTGGTCTCTGCTCTCATGGTGGAGGGCTACTTAGCACACAACAGTTAATACCTGTCTAATTTATTAGCCTCCTGCCCCAGCCCTGAAGGGCCATTAGCAACACACACTGACACAGCAGCCCGGCCTGTGTTGTAATTTATTGTCTTATTACAGTGCTGCAGCGGCATCAATTAATTATCCATTAAAGCGCTGCTGTCCCAGGATTTATGGAGGGGACTATGAGGGCTAGATGGAGTTGGAGAGGGATGGTGAGAAGAGAGTGATGATGAAGAAGGTGAGGAAGGAAGAGGATGGGACGAGCGGAAGCGAAGACGGATTGTTGTTTTTGGTGCACTTTGGTTAAAACATCGGATGACAATAAAGTGAACTGTGAATGCTTAAAGTTAAAGAAATATTTCATTTAGAGGGTTATAGATGATGATTAAACTGGATGTGTATGTATAGAAATAGAAGTAATGCATAATTTATTGCAAAAATCCATCAAATTGTCTCTAAAAACCTCTAATTTGTACATCTTCTTAAGCCTGCGTCAGAATCTAGAGTAGAATTTGCACTAGAGTCAAAGTGTGACCTTTGCACAAAATTAGATCCACCCATGCCCTTAAAACACGAATCTGTGGCACAAACCAATAGCAAAGCTTTCTCCAGCACTCCCTCCATCTTTCTCCACAATGAACGTTTTCCACTGAAGCACAATTTGTCCCGAAAACAAAAAAGTGTTTCCCAGCATCGACAGAGAGAATGGATTGCTTCCATTACGTCGTACAAGAAACACATTCTGTTGAGATGAAAGGCTTGTGAATTATAGCAGACAGAGTCGCTGCTAACAAGTCTGGTGATCCGGGGCTAATGAGGTGCACATTTGCTAACTACATCCTGACTACGTGACAAATCAAAGCGTGACAAATCAAAGATGATGATGATGGGTATCATCATCATCATCACCACCGCGGTCGTCGGCGCAGCGTGGCGGCCTTCGTTTTCTGCACCGATCCACATTTGGCTGAAAAGAGCCGGACGTTGGTGCAAGCCGGACAAGGCACTGATGAGGCTGATGGAAATGGGCTAAAATAATAGTTCATAAAGGAGTGGATTGGACACGTTTAGTTAATCGCTCTGGGTTTTTGAAGTATGGTTTGGTGAAAACCAGGCCAAATCCAGATTACGTGGACCCAGAGGTTGAAGGAACAGTATCAAGCAAAACTGACTTTTTTTTAGCTTTACATCATGCTATGATGTTGTTCTGTTATCAAAAACATACCTGGAGTTTTACCTTGATTCTTTGAATGTTTGAGAATCCCTTAATTTTGTGTTTATGCTCACGGGATTCCTGGTACATACATGAATACTCGATTCCAGGGACTGTCGTATCAGACACAAGCGATGTGCTTTGGCCTTTGGGCAGCAGAAAAACAAAAGCCAAAGCATCGACTTTTCACTTGAGATAACAGCTGTAGAAGTCCACTGTCTCAGACAAGCCATTAGCTTCAACCTCCCAGACCAACTAGCCTGGATTTATGCTAAACGAAGATGCTAAGAGTGGTGTATACTGCTTAACTACAGACCCTTGACTTCAAAATTCCCAAACTATCCCCTAAATACCTACTTTGGAACAATAATCCCAGTCATGTCTCATAATCAAGAAAAAGCTGTAGATGTTTTCATTCGACCAACTTTCAGTCATTTCAGGCGTTCAAGAAGCACCAAGGTGGCTGCAGCATGACTAAGAAATCCCCTGAATGCAACTGTTCTCAAACCCAACAGGGATGAATCATAGTTGTTGGGCCCGACTCCACAAACAGCCCCACCCAGCTCTTTTCCATCAGCAGCCTATTCCTAACCTTGTAATTAAACGTCAACTCTCATCTTTCATTTCCCTCCAGCCAAAACCGGATTACTGAATTCCTTTTCTGCTACGCTCTTACCCTTTACCTCTCAAACCCTAACCGCCGTTTGCTGCAACAGAGGCGCTTATTCATGCTGTGCCCACGTATAGACATGGCTGGTACAGCAGCAACCACATGCTTTTAGCACCAACAGCATTTTAATGTTTGTGTTTTTTGTAATATATTAATGATTTTTCAGTTTGCATTTCCAATTAAATATAGCCAAAACCATTTTCTTGAGTTGTAACTCTGTAACAGTTATGTGACAAACTTTGATGTTGAGGGGGACAAAAAACTGCTGAAAACTGCAAAAATCAACATGTGTTTGTGTGGCCAAGCACAAATTTATGTTAAGATCTTTAAAAATAACTCTGGCATGGTTTAGATCAGTGTTTCTCAACCCTGGTCCTCACCTCACCGCTCCCCTGTCCTACATGTTTTAGGTATTTCCCTTCTGCCACACCTGAATTGTATCTCTGGGTGATTAACAGGCTTCTGCAGTACTTGATGGTCATGCAATCATTTGAATCAGCTGCTCTGGAATAGAGGCACATCTAAAACATGCAGAGCAGGGGGGGTGGTGAGGACCAGGGTTGAGAAACACTGGTTTAGATCAAAAATGCTCTACATATTAAAATGGATAAGTCTTGAATCAAACTGAAAAGCCTGGGCTCAAAAATTGATGTTCACAGGTCGTTTTCGTTCAGTCTGAAAATGTTTGTCTCTAGCTTTTCAGATCAGCTGACGCCTTACGTTTGAAAGCCACGTGTCATCTTCCTTCCACTCCACAATTCAGTCCAACGTCGTTCTGATCTGTCACTATTAAAACCACTACTGAAGCCTGTACATCGTCACTGAATCTCGTCGGGTCCTGCTGGCATACACAGAGTCGGCATCCATAGCTGCAACATCATCTGTTTTCCACAGCGTGAGAAAATGACAGTGTGCTGTGTTGCTGTGCGTAATCTGTGAAAATGTGCGACTTGTAAATGAAAGCAGTTGGTGTTTCTGGTTTTTATGATGTCTCTGGGAGCTTTTGAATGCACCGGGAACCAACATGCAGAACTCATTAATAACAAGTTTCATGTCTTCAAACACAACGTACGTAAATCTTAAAACAAATACTTTTTAAAAAAAAAAACAACTGATTTGAGAAACATTACCATTAATTCACTTGTAAAAAAAAAAAAAGGCTAAGCTTGTATCCTCACTGTTAAGCTTTCGAGAAAGTCCTCAATAGTCACATAGTGTCTTATTCTATCATCCATATTCAAATATTTATGCATTAAACATTAGGAATACTTCACATGATTCATACACTGATAACTTTAGTGCATATTTATAAATTAGAGCTACATCTAGAAATTTACGAACCGTGGTCTGACTGGTGACTGGGTGGTCTGAGACCGAAGGACCCTGCCTGGTCAGGCAAAGTCAAACTGTCGATGTGCGGTCTTGTGGTTTGCGGGATGCTCGTTTCTGCACACACCATTCAAGGTCCACAAGATGCTCTGTGCCAAGTTCCTGTGAAGCCCCTCCCGTTGCTGTGTACGTCAGCGGTGTTTTAGACCACAATAGGTGTGGTTTAGACGACTATTACGGGTTCACAACTTCGGAGGAGAAGGGAATTATGATTGATGAGCTGGAAAAGTCTCATTTTATTTTCCATTTTATTGGAAGCCAATAAAGAGAACAGTAATGAAGCAGAGGGAGTCCAGGGTTTCGGTCCAACAGATGGGTTAGCAAGATGCACTCTATGATCAGACGACCGCCACCCGTTTTGGTGACCTTGTTGATCGGGTCACGCCGATCACCGAACCAAACTAACATGGTCTCTGAGTTTAGCTCCTCGGAGCTCACAAACTCTTGTTGCTGCTGGTTATAAGCAGGGGTGAAAGTAGGCGGGTACGATCGGGTACCGAGTACCCCTAAAAGATTTAGCGAGGGTGCGCAAGTACCCCCCTTACTTTCACCCCTGTATATATATATATATATATTTTTTTTTTTTTGTCATAGTACCCCCAAGAATTTAAAACTACTTTCACCCATGCTTATAAGTGGGATATGTCCTCTGTATCTTCTGTTTTGTCACAAAATTCTCCCAAACTGCACAATGGCTTTGCATGCAGCAGGCACCGAAAAGTTTAGGAGAGCCCATTTTGAAATCTGTTCTTTCTCCAGTCTGTAAATGCGCCACACCTACTTCACATGAATTCATCCTTTGGTGTGAAAGTTCTTATCGAAGGAAGAAGAGTCAAAACAAATGATTTTGTTTTTTTGGTATTCAAATGCGGAGTTGGTTGTTTCATATCCAACATTTTAAGGTACAAAATGAGTCTTTTTACAAGGGATGACATTTTGTGCCTCCCTTGGGAATGTTTCATCTTTCTAAACTTTGAACTCTTGGGACATGGTGGATTAAAATAAATGTTAGTCTTTTGGAAATCTCAGAATCTCAGGAGGTTAAGGGTCTTTATTATCTACGGAGCAAACACAGATTAATGTTTACAGTTAGCTTTGACATTCATACTAAACATGCTAATTGCTAATAAAAGATGCTAAAGATGGCTTAAAACATCCAACTTTAAACCACTGAGTTTTAAAAGTACGTGCTTCACCACTGTTTCTAATTCAAATATTTAATCACCGCTTGTGGCAATAAGGATATAATAGCATTATATCATTATTTTAATTCTTACAGAAGTTAGTTTGGGCTTCCCAAAGCTGACTCAGTTTGAGGGTCTAAAGGAGCTAATGAATAATTCTCTTCACATGCTCCTAAAACAGCAAATATCCAGATAATCTTTTGGAAACCATTGATTTTTCCTGATGTTGACACAGCAGTTTATGAAATCCTTTAGATAAAGGCTAAAAATGTATTTACATACGCTTTCTTTAATTTACTAGTATAATAACTGAAACATTGATTTCCAATCTGAAATGTAACATTTGTCAGATGTTCTGTCATTTAAAGCACTTTGAATTGCCTCGTTGCTTATACCCTGGTCTGGTCTTAAAGTGGATCCTCGACCCAACGACGTATTTATTCTGGAAGGTTAGTGTGTTTGCTGTTCTTTCCATCTCTACCCAAGGGGTTCTGGATTATTTTGTGTTCTGCGCAAAGCAACATTTTTGTTTCCTTTTCCCCATTAGACGTCCGAAAGGTCCTAGGCTAAAATAAAACCGCTCTTACTTGCGAGCACACACCCAAGCGACATAAAGGGAATTCAAAAGTTTGGAAAAGACCATTGTCTTGTTTTGTTTCACTTTTCAACCAAACCAACCCTGACACCAACAAACCCATCATCAGTGTTTCCACGACAACAGCCTTATCGTGGTCAGAGTTCACGTTCATACAAATGTGATTCCTGTGCCATTGGAATCTGTTTTCATCGCCTCGGAGAAACAGCCGCGAACACAATCGCCGCACACTTTGAATGTCCTTGGGAGGGAGAATAAAGCCAGCCAAGGAAAAAAAAAAAAATCTGTTAGTTTTCTTTCCTTCACACCTCAGTTTCGGGCCACGGTCCCCAGGGTGATGCAGACAGGAAATGGGAATGACTGCTTCCTGCCTGGGCCAGCTTTGAAGGCAGCGCATGAGGGACGATCCCACGGCGGAGCAATGTTCCTGCGCTTTCACCGGGGTCTTTGTAATGTCTGATTTACAGCTTCCCCCCCGCGCTGTTTCATCTATGATTTAATGTTTCCTGGTCAGATGGCTATCAGCGGCCTTACATGTCCGCTCTGGTCCTGCAGGACACCCACCACATGGAAATAAAGCAACACAAGCTAGCTTTATAACGCAAAACTAACATTCCATGATACTTTTTCCCCCCTCTTAATAGTTTACAACTGTTAACCATTACCTCATATTGAAAACAATTTTTTTTCCCCAGGTAGCGTTTACTGAACAAAAAACCTTTATTTAATAGGTTGGACTGTTTCCGTACACTAAAAGAATTTGGAGTGTTTTCCCATCGTTTCACTGCAACGTTTGTCACACAGATGTTCCTGTTAATACTCAGCACTTTCCCTGCTCTAACCTTTGACCTCATCCCTTTCCTAACCTTCAACCTCATCCTGAACTCTGTCGTAATTCTTTAAAACTATAAATCCCAAACTAACCTTAAATAAAGGTTGAGGTGATTCAAAGTTCAGCCCGATTTGTTGTGCTTCCCAGGTCTACACAGTTATTTTGTGATGCACCTTTTCATTCCATCGCTACATCCCCAAATTTTAAGGTTTTTTTTTTTTTCTCGATGTTCCCATTGTATTCATCACTCTATTGGGTTCAGCTCTGTTGACACAAAGCAAAAAATTAAAAATTAAAAGTGTAAGGAAAGTTTTTAAAGTTTGAGATTAATCGAGTCATCATCACCTTAAAATGAAAAGTGCCGTTAACAATCTTTAATGCAGGAAGAGGAGATGTTGAAAATCATCAGAAAAGAGAAAAAAAATATTTTTAGAAAACAAATATTGCATGTGCAACAGTTTGTTTTTACTTCTGCTCCTTCGCCTTACAAAGTTTGACAACCAAATAAATTGTCGACACATGAAAGACTCCTGCTAGCTAAAGATTTTTAAAAAATCTGTTTAAAGGTATTTAGTTTGGAATATTTCCAGGGATTTAGACTTTTTAACAATTATTTATGACTCCATCAGGTTAAAAGAAAATGCAATGCTTTCAGCACACTTTAGAGTGAAGTTCTGAGCTGCAAAAGGGAAATCAAATATTCAGGTCTGAATTCTTTCATACTAAATGTCAAACTATAAGTGAAAAGCATAAAGTGGAAACCCTGATCCCTTTGTACTAAATTAATTTTGCAGTTCTGTAGAATAAGTGTACTGATGCTGTCACATGTTTGGATTTGCTTTATTTTGCCTTCAGTGTCTACATAGTTTTCGGTCCTGCAGCTAAACACGCTAGTTTAGCGTTAGCATCACACTCTGCCCACACAGCCAGTGTTACTAACGTATTACTAGCATAATACATCAAAATTATATTTATATATGGAACTAGATTTACAAATATTTTCTTACTGTCAGACCAAATATCATCAAAAATGGAAAGGGGGGTAAAAATCTTTTAAAATGCAAGTCCATACCGTTTGGTACTGTTTTGGTACTTTTTGATACTTTCCATTAAACGTTCAATGATTAAACCCTGAAGGATGATCAGTAGAGCTGATTTTCACAAGAAATTTAAAATGTCAAAAAACGGTGAAATGCTAAGTTTACTTCACGCTTTTGAGTAAGAAGTTCTGTTCAGTCTAGAAGTTTACAACATTACAGTGTTGTAAACTTCTAGATTCTTCACAGTAATTTTTATTATTACTGTGAAGAAAAACAAATATATAAACAGCTAAATGGTTGGTTAGCTAGTTAGATATAGTTATTTAGTTAGCTAAATAGTTAACTAGCTAGCCACCTAAATGACTAAATATGTAGATAAATAGAAATACAAACATTTATCTGTTTTGTTTGCTTTATGAAGAACAATCATTCCACATGTTGCATGTTGAAATGTATTTTAGCTTAGCCTCATGGCTGCCTCAGTACGCTGTTGACTTTTTCTTGAATATTTTTAGCATTTGTTCTGCTGTTCTCACACTGTGAGCCATCCTTGGGTTGTTTAGTGTTTATGATCCCCATGGTAAAATGTGTATGACAGTGCAGTATATCCTGTGTAGCATGGAAGTGTCCTTTTGTCCAGGGCCAGCCCTTTCCCTATCCCTCGCTCTCATCACGGCAGTGTCTGTTTTTAATCTGGGACAGTGATTTATGAAGGGAGCCAGGGCTGTGTATATCTCCTCACTTCCTTTCATTTCTCAAATGGTTTGTACTCCGCGGGATGATAGATTTATCTACACACAACCCCTGCATGACTAATTAACTCTGAAATATCAGGGCCAGATGTGGAGCTAAAAGACGGGCCCCAGAGTGTGCTTTCTCTCCCACTCGGCCTGACTCGCTGCCTTTTCTAACTGTTGCTCGGGGTTTTCCTTCTGATTTCGCCACTTCTCGACACTCAGCTATAATTCAGCCGATAATATGACAACGTGTTTGAGGGGAGAATGTAAATGTTGTACAGACTGAAACAGCAAATTTACTCTGTTGATGGTTTTGATTTTGAAGACAGTTCAAATAAATGGAGGACTTTCTTTTACCGTCTGGGCTTGTTTTACAACTCTTTACAGCTAAGTTATGGCAAACCCAAAGTTATTTTTCGGAATGGTCTTTTAACTACAAAGGCATGCAAGTATCCAGTTTGGTCCTTTGTTACATTATCACTGTACTTTTTATGAATGCTATAAAACTAAAAACTGATGTTACAACTACAAAACACAGGTAGAATAATTGAGACTACAAGAAAAAACAGCGCAAAAAAAGTTTTAAAAAACCCAAAAAGTGAGTTTTATCTAAACCTGATACCACAAGAAATCCTATGGTGCGTTTGCGGCAGACATGTTTTGAGCATCAGGCTCGTTTGGTTTTACATTCAAAGTCTATGTGGCGGCGCATCGAGGACCACGGCGTCCTGTTTCGAGGGTCTAGCACGGCGTGATTTGAACCATTTTGAGCGTTTGACATCCAACACAGACTTTGAATGGAAACCAGAGACGCCTGACACTCAAAACGTGTTTGCTGTAAACGCATCATTACATCCTTCAGGCCAATACAACAAGCTCCACTACAAAATCAGAGTGAAAAGATAAAAATGTGAACAACAGCTCTAATTTCTAGAAAAAACTGCTCACAAAACAAAATGATGCACATTATTTAGTTGGAGAAAAGTGAGTCAAGATTCAGCTATATATTTTTAAAAAGTCTATTTCTTATAAATGTTGTAAATATTTCACAAATTGTCCTGAAGAAATCTTCAAGTCAGCATAAAATAATGCTGGCAGACCTAACAACTCAGTCCAGTATCATTTTGTATTCATTTGTATTCATTCAGTATCATTCAGTATTCATTTTGCTGCTAGCTAAATAGCATTAGAAGAATATTTTGACCTACACACTGAATGTTTCATCAAACTCAAATTGAATTTTAAAGAATCCCTGTTCAGTGTAAAGACAAGTTTGATCAGTCTAAATATTTTAGGTCTTGTGCTAGAGATGAAAAAATAAACTGTGAAACACCTTTAGCACTGATAGCAGTCCGGCTTTAGCATGGTTAGCAGCTAAACGTCATCCAGCCGTGCCGTTCTCCCAGAGAAAGGGACAAATTAGGAACAAACTAGATCCTAACGTGTCTTTCAACAACTATTACAACAACAAAACAAAAACATGTCTGTATTAACTACTCAAACTATTAGGTGCTAATCTCACTTCCAAAATCCTGAGCTATTCAAGAAAATATTTGGACAGGCAGACATCTAAAAATTTCTAATAAGGAAAATAACATTGTAAAAAAGACAACAAAAAACTGTTCAGAAATACTTATTTGTTTTTGTTTTACAAGAAACATGGGGAAATTAGCATAAAGTTTTCATGAACATGCCTTTGTTATATTGTTCCATGCCTCTTCTATGATCTGTTTTGTGAGAGTTAATTGTTAGCCTTTCAATCCCACCACACCGAACCTTCATCTTGTGTTAGCTTACCCGTCAGACGCTGTACGATTGAACAGATTATAAGCAGTGGTAAAGACAATGAATAAGTGTTAACCATTTAAAGGGTTAGAATTTGCCCCACCATGTCTCACATATTGCGAGTTAGACAAAAGAGACTTTACAAATTTGCGCAACACAACATGTTCGTCAGAAAGTCTAATTATTTGTTACCTACATCAAAGAGATTTTGAAGCAACAATCGATGGTTTGGATATTCCTACACGTTGCTCACTCGTTCTTAAAGTTACCTGCATCGCCTTCCCACTTTGAGAAATACATGCAGGCGTGTTGATGATAAACCAGAATAAATCATTTGCAGAAGTTTGTGGCTTTGTCTGCAGTGCCGACTCCAGTTTATCTAGCTATTTCATCGGCTAAGACATCAGGCGGTCTACAAAATGAAGGAAACTCGCTCTGCGTAGCAGCTCCATTTCTTTCAATAACATCTTCAATACCCACAAGCAACCCGTCCAACACTGCTGCCTCATTTCACCATAAAATCAAGCACTAACCAAAATGACAGGATCCATAAACTTCCACATTATTGGCTTTTGTTTGCTTTAATTAAAAACAATGCGAGACCAACATGTTTAAATCAAAGAGTCTGTAAAACTGTCGGCTCAAATTTGTTTGGGACGTCCTGATTTTACTCCAACTTGTTTTTCCATTTACTCTGTAGCCTCTCTTAGTCAGCAGCCGGACGCTGGCTACACCCAGGACTGGTTACGGTCCAACAGTGGACCAATGCAGAGAGAAATAAACAGACACCAGGGGCAATTCAGAGCCACCTTTTCATCTAGCATGCTTCTTTTCTAACTGCGTAAGTGACCAACATGTGTTCAGGAAAAGCAGAAAGTCTGCCCAAAGAAGCACCAGCTGAAACTCGAACCAACAACATCTACCATGCAGCCTCTAAATGCAAGAATATGGCAATAAAATGAACTAAAACCCATTTGGGAGGAAAATCCAAGATCCTAATGAGATTCCCACATATGTGTCCTAGAATGGATGAGCTGAGACCAGTGCATGAACTACAAAGTGACACATAATTTTCCTAGTTAGGATTTATTTATTTCCCACAAATCCTAAAACAATGAAATGTCAAAGCTGGCTTCCATTTTACAGTGTGGTAAAACTAAAAAACTCACCGTTTCATCATCGCTACATCAGGAAACCCAGATTAAAATCAGAGATGAAGCTCATCTCTGTTTGAGTCTGAAACTTTTGCCTGTTCTTTTCAAAATACAGTGGATTCGATCAAATGTCATAAACATCTCATCAGTCATCAATTATTCGTTATTAGATTAGCCTAAATTTAACAGTGGGATGTTTGTATATTCTGGTCATTGTCTCAAGACTTTGGTTTCCATTACAAATGTGCGCAAAACTTTATCGGTGTCCCGCTAATGTCAAAAAAACACAATTTCGCAAACTCAATTAAAATCGCGTGAAGAAATCTGTTCTTGCGATAAGCCGTCGTCTTCGTTTTTTTGCCAGTGGTAACATCCAGTTGTTGGCCACATGGCTTGTGACACGGAAGTGTTTGATCTTTTGTGAAAAAAACAAATTTTAATATTTCAAACTAATTTCATCCTATTGCATTTTTCGATGTCTGCTCTTGGAGGAGTCGTGATCAACAACTACTTTCTACTGATGGAAAAGACTAAGAAGACGACAGGAAGTGGTAGGAGGACGATGGCGTGGCATGGGGTTTTTTTATGAATAAGGGAATAAGTTTGATCTTTAATTGTGTGAACAAATAGGTTTGTTCACGCAATTAAAGATCAGATTTAATTATGTGTGATCTTTAAGTGCATTTCTTAAGAGAAACATCAATTGCGAAATTGTGTTTTTTCGACATTACTGGACCACCGACAAAAGTTTTGTAATCGAAAGGCAGCTGGAAACATCATCTTAGTTTCTAGTTTGGGAATTTCTCTTAAAATGCTTTTCCCATTCCCTTCATTTTTCCTACTTATCAGTCATAGTGTCTTTTCACCTGTCAGCACTTTGATGTCAATCGTCACTCTGGAAGAAGAAGAAGAAAAAAAGAAGCAAATGACAGTTCTTAGTATGCACCTTTCTTCTCTCTGTGCTCGTCGTCTTTAACTCCGGGGTTGGGACAGAGGGAAGGAGGTGATGGGTAAACCTCTTCCAGGCAGATCCACCTTAAAAAGAAAACCGCCAGAAGCCCCCCCCGCCCCCCACTGACACGCTGACAGCCTGCTATAAGTGACGTGTGATCTGTACAAATTTCAGGACTAATAAATCTACCTGTCAGAGGAAGGAGACTTGAAAGGGCCGCTGCCCTGCGGCGCGGCTTAAACGCAACTGCTGGTGATGAAATTCTGTAGGTCGGAGAATTACAGCTGTCAGGAAGAAACGCCCACATTGGATCTGATGGCTCGCCTGGCTCCTCTTACAGCCTGCGCTCTAGCTCACAGAACTCGTGCGCTTTTTTTTTTTTTTTTTTTTCACATTCTTAAACG
>NW_006799966.1:3756022-3779408 GCF_000485575.1 Poecilia formosa | reverse complement strand
TTTGTTGTTGTTTTTTTTTTTACAGGGAAGCCCCAAAGTATTGAGAGTTCTGAGCGGGTCCAGCTCTCAGGGACCTACAACGTCCGGAAAGGGAAGCTCCAGCTGCCGGTCAACCGCTGGACAAGACGGCAGGTCATTCTATGCGGCACCTGCCTCATCGTCTCCTCTGTCAAGGAGAGCCAGATCGGGAAGATGCACATCCTGCCGCTCATCGGCGGGAAGGTATGTGAAGGAAACACACGACACACATTTTCCTGCTTATCCATTTTGTTTCAGTGTTTTTATGGTTTATGCTTCGAATCGTTAAACGATAACGTCGTGAAATGACCTGACGATCAGTGTGTGACCCTCAGTAACTGTTCTTTGGTTTGAGTTTGATATTTATATTGTTTGTGTTTTTATTAAATTCAGATCAGAGAGCCACTGGTTCTGTCTGAGTGTTTTCAGCTTTTTTAGAATGTATCGTTCCTTTCTAATCCGAAGCCGTCACACACTTTAATCTTGTGTTCAATAGCGCTCAATAAATTCACCTTTGTCCATTTATAGCCTTGTATGCCTACTTGCCAAATAAGGTCCAAGGGCTTTCAGGGAAATAATTATCTACTTTTATGCCTGACACAAAGAACACTCCATACCCCCGACACACCCTGTTTCTAAACATCTCACACACAACACAAGTCCGCGTTTGTTTACATTCGGAGTGCGTGTGCTGGTGTTCCATTCAAGCTCCATACTCAATCAGCTATTCATTCACAAAGGCTATCCTATGATCCAGTGTGAATGCATTTTCAAAAAAAAAAAGATGTTTCACCTACTTTTGTCGTTGCCTCTGTCACGCACAGGTGTTTATCAGACGAGTGCGTGCTTTGCATATTTTCATAACTGTCCTGGTGACTGAGTTAATCTACCCTGCAGGCATTCAGTATTTTACTGCTTCAATGGAAGTTATTTCAAAGTAGTCATTTCAAATTAGTCATCCCTGTCTTCGTTTTGTTCCTCGTTTCCTCTCATCTATTTTATAAATCACTCATATTTGTGTGTGTGTGTGGGTGTGTGTGTGTGTGTGTGTGTGTGGTCAAAGTGGTTCAAAGCCTGTTGTCACTCTTATATTTACCTTGACTACAGGTGGAGGAGGTGAAGAAGCACAATCACTGTTTGGCCTTCAGCTCGGCAGGGCCTCAAAGTCAAACCTACTATGTCAGCTTTGACAGCTTCACAGAGCACCTGCGCTGGCACAGGCACGCTGCCAAGGTACAGAGTGTGTGAGGGAGTTGGAAGGGGGAAAAAAACCCAACAAAAGCATATGTTTCTTCTGCACTACAAAAGTGTCAGGTCCGTTTTGTATTTGTTCAGCTGACATGCACCGTAATGCCACTGTGGAACGGCCAAGTGGGCATAAAATTGCAGACAAGGTTGTAAACAAATATTTTTGAACCCATCCACTGAGATTTTTGTGTTTTTGCTGATTAAATGGAGTCCCTCAACTGAGAAGATATAAAGTACACAGCCTTTCAAAAAAAAAAAAAAAAAAGTTACCACCTGGATTTATCAAAGCGAACAAAGTGAAAAAACTCTCAGTAGATTACTGCATGGACGATTATGTTTCAGTTGGCACCAAGTTATTTAACCGCAACTGTGAGTGAGGAACTTTTTCTTTCAAGAATGCTAGAAGACACATGTTGGAATGAAAAAGATGTTTGTTTGTATGCGAGGGATCAAACTATTGCCATGCATCATGCAAAGAAAATGTCTAAGGAGATTGCTGAAATTACTAAAATTCATCTTTCTAATTTAAATACTTCAGTGGACAAAAAGTTTTGTTTGCGATTGGAAATGACAGTCTTCTCCCACTAGATATTGAAGCATGTTTCTTAATTATTTTAACAAAAATAGAATGTTGAAAATACTATGTACTTTTCAAAATATTCAATGACAATTACAGCAACTGGGTTGAGATCTAATATTATTATATTTTAATAATATTAAAATATAATAATCTTTATTATCTTTTAATATTATTAAAAGATAATATAAAAGTAGAATATTTGGTTAGCGAAAGTAACCAAATATTCATACATATATTAAGGAGTCCTTTTCTTTAACTTTAATTAGAAAAAAATTAGATCGCTTAATCAGAATTAAATTCATTTAACAGTTCAAAAACATCTTATAGGTGACTACTGGCACTCTCCTATCTGGTGGATAAAGCCATTGTCTCTAGGTGCCCTCACACACACTGTCTCTCTCTCTCTCTCTCTTTCTCCCGTCTCTCATTTGAACTCAAGTAGGACATAGCCAGAAAACCTCTTTTCTAAATATTAACAGGGACGTGCATGTCACCGGTACCCAAAGGGACACTCAGAATAGACGCTTGGATAAAGACGGCACGTGCTCCAGCGATGACTACAGAGCTGCAGGCTAACTCTTAAAGGCTCAAGTTCACAAATTGTAGAATTTCCTCCTTAAAATGAGAAAGACATTTATTCTGGCCTTTTAAATGTGGTGCTTTGGTGTCTCTGTTAATTAAGGAAACGCAAAACTACTACTTCACTCTTCAACATTTAGGTGGATCGAACAATTTAAAGTTCTCAATGTTAGGTCAAAACCTTTTTTTTTTTTTTTTTTTGTCTGATGTTTGACCCCTGCCGTGGTTATATACACGACTACAATTCTCATGTGATGGAGATAATACTGTTCAACTGCATTTTTTTTTTAATCCCACTCAGTTTTTACACTTTTCTTCTCCCTACTTTCTATTAGATGGTGTCCCAGAGAATCAACTCGGTTGATTTGTCCTGCTGCAGTCTGGAACTTCTTCCCCCCAACCTCTTTTATAGCCACGACCTCACCCACCTCAACCTAAAACACAACTTCCTGCCTGCAGACCATCACCTTCAGCAACTACAAAGGTATGATACTGTGACTTACATACAGGAAAAACATCTAAGACTAGACATCATGGGGGGTGATTTCTGGAAATGTATACTTTTGCACATAACATTGATGTATTTATGCCACTTGAACTTTTCCACATTTTGTGGAAAAATTACTATTCTGTTAAGGCCTTAGAGGTTAGAGAACATTAGTGAGCGGACAGCGCCATAATTACAAAAAAAAAAAGAAAAACACAGCAGACGGGTCAGGGATAAATTTGTGGAGAGGTTTAAACTAGGGTAAGATTATAAAACGATACTCACTCCTAAGAATGTTCACTACATCTCCTGAAATTGTAAAGTGTGTGGCACACCTGCAGATCTATGTGTTAGGGTTAGGTGTCCGCCTGAAGTAACAGGCTGACCAAGGAGAGCATAAATCAGAGAAGCAGCCAAGAGGCCCAACAGAAGTGCCAGAGCAGCTGCAGAGAGCCACAGGAAGATTTCTCTCTGGATGTAAAAAGGTCATTGAGACATGCCTCCAAACATTTGCAGCTGTAATTGCAGTGAAAAGGTGATTCTACAAAGGAATGACGCAACATTTTTTCAGACATTTTTTTTTTTTTTGTAAAACAAAGTTTGAAAACCGTGTTTTGCTGTCTTTCCACTTTACAAGTATGCACTTCATCCATCATCACAGAAAATAAACTTTGTGTTTGCAACATAACAAAGTACAAACAAAAAAAAACTGATGGGAAAGTATGGATGGGTCAAATTGGTTTTTGAAGTGAATGTTGTGGCTCAGATGATGAACTTTGTGCCAAGGTGAGGTTTAGGAAAGCGAAGCATAAACCATGCACTAAAGGAAACGTGTGATATGAAAAGATGAGAGACAAGACACTGACGGCGAGGCTTCAATGAAAACACCAGGACGTGGCTGTCTGATTTGGAGAGATTTGGGTTTTAGCCGCGTACTTGCATGTCATCAACCTGACCAGACTAGGACAAGAGCCATTGGCACAAGAGGACCATTGAAGCCAGCCAGGGTTGCTGGAGTGTAGGCCAAAAGAGCCCAGAAGGATAGAAGCGACTGCAGGGAAGCTTTTAATGTGCCTTGCCTGTCTTACTCTTTCTCTCTGTGGGCACCATCTGCTGCGTGCTTATCATGGTCCCAGATTAAAGACCACAGGCAAGACACTGGATGCTGCATGTGTGGCCATGTGTGTGTGTAGCCATATATAATATATAATATACTGCTTCACTTTTATGCTTGTCACTGTAACTCCGTACTGCATGTATGTGTGCAAAGCGGAGAGTGTGTTAGTAGAGAAGTCGCTTGCCTGTAAATTTGGCTGCAGGCTGTAGATTTGGGGTCAGTGCATGCAAAGTCATGATACAGTATGACATTTTTATGTTTTTTTTTGTGTGTGTGTGTGTGTGTGTTTTTTTTTTAAATTTTCTTTTATATTTAGCTGTCCTAGAGAACTCTGTGTTTGCGTGGCAGTGCGTGTTTTTAATCCGACATGCTTTTGTGCCTTCCTGACAAATGGGGTCAAATTGTTACAAGTCCCTGTCATGGTAATATTAGTTTGACTCATCTTTATTTCCCTTTTAATCTCCAGGGTAATAATGACTGATGTTGAAAGGAGGATGACATGGGAGGGAAAACCGGTTTTTAACTCAGAATACGGGATGCACAGCTCCCCTGCTGGTCAAGGGAGATAGCATCTATTTTGCTTTGCCAAATCTAAGTAGGCTCATCCGCATTTGACCCAGCATGACAGAAAATGAGGTCAGTAATGAGAAAGAGATGAATAGTTTAGCTGAAAATAGAGGGATTTTGACAGAAACATGCAGCAGAGTTACTTGAGTTCCCACATTTCCCTTGAGAGGCCTGCATCAAGCAGGCGAGGTTGAGAAGTGTACTACATTGTGTACTGCCTCTGCATTTTGATGTGGACTGTTATTGTCATTTATATAAAACTCAAAAATCCAATCTTTTTTTTGTTTGTTTGTTAATGCACCAAAGTAGATGTCACTAGAACAGAAAGAGTCAAAATTAGCCAATTTCAGTATGAGGGAGATGTTTAAAAAACAAAGTCAGAGGAAACAGAGATTTTAAGAAGCTATTAAAATAAAAACAATTTTTTATATGTTTGCGGTTCATTCAGGCTCCAACAGAGCAAGACCTTGTGCAGATAACCGGAAGGCTAAATGGAGTACAGCAACATTGCTCTGTTTATCTTTTTGAATTTTTATCCTCTCACTGTCATTATGTTAACATAAAAGAGTTAGAAATCTGTGGAAGATCTACATCCTGGGGGTAATTGTTAACAGCAGGTTATAATAGTAAGGTGCTAAACCCCAAAAACAGTTCTTAATCATTACACTTTGTTTAAGACAAAGTTAAAACCTTTTTTTTCTTTTTTTTAATGATGATTCCTCTTTTACATAGTGGTGTGATATCTTTTCTGCTTCTACCTCAAATAGTTGAGGCAGAAATTCTAGACAAATATTTTAAATGCTCTTATGTTATCGCTATAGGATAGTATCAGTAATGGGATTTTTAAATCTTGGCATAAATCAAAAATTTGAATTTTATGCTTTTATACTCTACCTCTAAACCTTTGTTACAAAAAAAAATGAAATTGATTCTTGATTCACCTAACAAAATATTCATTCTCTTTTCACCTTATATTTTCTTTTCATCAGAGGATTTCTGGGTTTTCAAACTGCTAAATGCTCCACATTGTTCACCAGCTAGATGCCCGCTTTGTCTTTTGGCCATTTTAGAGCTTGGCACACTGTACCAGGGGTTTATCAGAGATTTGCCCAAAACACAGCAGCTGCTCAAAAAGCTATAAATGGACTTCTTGGCTGGACCTTTGAAACAATGAGCTAACTGACAGTTTTTTGATGGCATTTGTAAGCATTTTTTTTTAACTTCAAGTCAGCTTATTAATGTAATAGTACTCCAGTACTCTCTCCCTTTTTGTCTAAGTTGGCCTCTGATATGACACATCTGGGTTTTACTTGCCAAATACTTCCAGATTTCATTATTTTTCAGTTTTGGAA
Source organism: Poecilia formosa (assembly GCF_000485575.1). NCBI lineage: Eukaryota > Metazoa > Chordata > Actinopteri > Cyprinodontiformes > Poeciliidae > Poecilia > Poecilia formosa. The sequence continues at coordinate 3,773,460 of NW_006799966.1, read as the reverse complement.
GGAAATTTTGATTTGTTTTATTAAAATGATTTAAAACAGCACTTCCAGTAATTAAGTGAGATTTTTGTGATAGATCTAAGAGACATCAGATTCCTTTAGGTAGTTTCCCAAGCATGACCTCTACTTGTAGGGGCAATTAGCCATCAGTCACATCTGAAACATCTGAAAATGTCTGGATGTTTTCTGAGTGTGAAACTCTCCTGTGTGTGCAGGTCAGTTGGGGAGGGAGAGTGCCATGATTGGCTGTTCCCCCGTTGGGAATTTGTGCACAAAAAAAAGGAGACAACCATTATGACCCAGAAGCAAATACTAAATCAACACATTACCTTCTCATTTTCATATCTCTAACTTTTTGAAACATGTATTTGATTATGACACATGTTGGGGCAAAACGAGCAAACTGATACTATCATTACAGAACAGCAAAAACAAATGACATGTCATTGAATGACAGTTCTACTGCTTTCTTCACAGGAGAGTTAAATGTATTTACAAAGACATAGATCTTACATCTGAGCTCGTATTTGGATGAAGTTTTTGCTTTGCGATCAGTTGTTGGATTCTTGATCGGCTTGTCTCTTTTAAAGAACTTAAGCATATTTGGCCTCCATAATCCAGTGATGTTGTTGTAGCATTATCTATTCTGGAAGTAGGATATTCAGAACTAAATTGCAAACTTAATCGCTTTGCATGTTTTTGTAACAGAAATATGCCAAAGGGTTTTATCAAAATTCTTGTGATAGTCAGTAGATTTTTTTTCTCTTTAATTTTTTGTTAGTATTAAATATGGACTACGGAGGGCAAAATACGATATAATTAACTTTTTGCCTATTCTAAGACAAAGTAAATTTAGAAAATTTGAATGTTTTGACACTTCATCAGGTGAGAGTTCACCGTTTTAGGTCATTAAGGTGAGACGAGCATTTCCTCGGGTTGCTTTAATGTAATAGAAATGCACCATTTGGGTTTTTTTGGCCGATTTCCAATCTCTGTTGATGTAAAACTCCAACCTGCTGACCTCAATTGCAGCTGACTCAAGTTTTTTCTTTAAGAACTATCCGTCTACAGACCTTTACAAATTCAGCAGCAACAGAGTAATTTGTTCTCTCTCCCAGGACTGAAGAACAAAATTACATTTGGAGTCCGGGTTTGGGAGTTCTTGCAGCTTGTTTTTAACACCTCAACCATACAGAACTTTTTTTTCCTGTGTGGTGTCTGGAAATTATTCTGTACAAATGCTGCAGAATAAAGGTCCTATGAGGACTTTGTAAGATTTGCAATATGAAATACATGACCAGAACTTTGTTCTTGTTCTTGCTACCACGAAAGAACAAAATTGCTCTGTTCTTGTGGAGTATATGTGTACGATTACTGAGAGCACAAGAGCAAGTGTTTTATTGTTACAGACAAAAAATAAATAAATAAATAAAATTAAGCATATATGCTAGCCAGTACTTTAAAACTGCAGCTAAAACAAACCAAAATGATGCTATCACGCTGGGAGTTGCTCACATAATCAGTTCTTCGTTAGCGCTGCAATGAAGGTGGATAAGTAAGAACATTCAAGATATTTTTTTTTTTTTTCTTGCTCAGCCGAGATGAATTATTTAAATCTGGAGCAGAGGCGACATTATGCTGTGTCTCAGAGAGCAGTCTCTGTAACACAGTTTTACTATTATTTCAGTAAGAAGACAACGTGACTACCAAGATCAGGTTTTAAACTATCTGGTTAGTATCTTATGTTAATGATTAGTAAGGGTAACGTCGGTAACTGTTGCTGATTAAGCTGAAAATGGTCTGATTCCTGGTTACCTGATTAAAAAAAACAAAAAGAATAGATCTGGTCTCACATGTCAGAATGACTTAACATGATATAATGGAGGAGGCGCGGAGAGACTGAGGCGAAGGCATGAGTCTTTTGGTCAGCCATTTGCAGAGACTGATTTAGTGATCAAGAGGCGTTTTCTAACTTAACCTCCTCTAGTTTCCAGCAGGAGCCGCCCTCAGCTGGAATTACTTGGCCACCCTAATCAATAACTCCGACATCCTTATCGTTGTCATGATATATTGCGTGAATGTGTGCTTAGCTTGAGTTTGGAAAAAAACACGATCAAATGCTGGTTACAGCAGCTGCTGTGGGGAACAAAAAAAGTTGTTTGTGTGATAAATAAAGAAAAACTCATTCTACAAAGTTCACTTTAGTTTTGGTCTCCTTTCTTCCTAAGGGCTTCTATAAGGGTTATTAATATGTCATGAGGGGACACACTGAATGCCACTGGCCTCTGATGTTTAAATAAATAACACACACTCATGCTTCATTTGTTTACTCAACAAATCAACATGAATCTTTAAAAACTACTCTGTCTTTGGGGGTGTTGAAATTCATTGTTTTTTTTTCTTTTTGTTTTGTTTTGTTTTTTATTTAACTAAATATATGCAAGCTAGACTTTGCTTCAGTCCCCATCAATATATTTATGAATGCGCTATATTTGTGTTGCAATATTAATCCTTACAACGTATAAGCAAGCTTTTCAGTTTACCCTCTCCATCTCCGTTCTCTTCTCCTCCAGGTTCTCTCGTCTCCGCAGCCTCAACCTCTCCAACAACCACCTTGGTCAGTTCCCGTTGGCCATTTGTGACATCCCCACCCTGACAGAGGTCAACCTCAGCTGTAACTACATGGACTCTGTCCCCAGCTCTGTGGGGGCCATGAGCAAGTAAGCAAAAGAAGCAGTTTACACAGAAACAATGGAAAGAAAACTTTTCTTTTTTTTTTTTTTAACCAGTTTCAAAAAGCAAAAGTAATATATATTAAAGATCTAAATCTTTGGTGATGTCAGGGGCTTAATATACTTCCCAATATTTGATTTTGAAGATATTTTCTATTTTGTTTCCTTTTGGTGTTTACCTTCCTCTATCTGCTATTAGTTTCTGGAGACACACTTTTTGCAATAGTGCACCACATTTCTGTTTGTCTCTGTGCCAAATGTTTGCATAGCCAAATGTGTGAATTTTAAAAGGGTGAATAGTGACCTTACTCATGCAGTACTTTTGGTCTACTTATTTATTTATTTATGTTTGTATTGTGTTGTTTGTAATGATCTCAGCTTAACAATGGCCTGGTCAGTGGGTAATAAGCTTGGTTTGTCTGTAAACTTTGTTGAAAAATCTTTTTTAATCAGCTATGAGTTGGGTTTGGACACATTTGCTGACAGATTTTATTAATCTCCTTAAGCTGCTAAATATTCATTTTTCTACACAATTCGGACAAACATAACCTGTGCAAACATTACCAGCACGTAGCTGTAGTTGTGAGCCACTTGCTGACAACTAGAGACGGGATGAAATGTTTTACGCAAGGAATCACAGCCCTGTGAATCACTCAACTTCGGTGTCTTTTGTTGGCATTTTATGTGAAAGATCAGCACAAACAATATGTGATTAAGCAATAAAAGGAAAAACATAGATGGTTTTCAAAATTTCTCCCAAATAAAATGAAGAGAAATATAGTGTGCATTTGTTTTTCAGCTTAATTCCAATAGAACTTCTGAATATTCTCAGAAATCATCTTATTTCTCGTACTTTTATTTAAGACACCATCCCCACCATGAAAGTTGGTGTGGGGATGCAATTTTTTGAGGACACTAACTACAGGACATTCCAGGAAGAAAACCCATCAGAGGCAACATAAAACCTGAAACTGAGTGAAGGTCCACCTGCAAGTAGGACAACTGCCCTAAACAGATCAGGAGCTGAAATGGTTAAGAACATGACGCGTCCTTACATTAGATTTGCCCAGTCAAATTCCAGACCTGCATGCACCTCAGAATCGGTGGCAACATTTGAAAATTGACACTTCATTGAGTCTAACTGGGAATATACTGTTTTTACCAGGATTGGTAAAGGTTTTATCTCCAAATATGCAAAGCTTGTAGAGCCACATCCTAAAAGATTTGCAATTGCGCTTTGACTCAGGAAGGCTTAAAACAAATACATGTCGTACTCGGTGGATTTCTAGTTGAAAACCGTGCATCGTTTCTCTTTAAGCTCTCAATGTTAGTCAACTCGGTGTTGTTCGTGGTCTGTCACATAAAACCCCATTAATCTAAGCTAAAGTTTGTGGTCGTAAAGACACAAAATGTGAACGAGTTCTGGGATTACATTTCAGAACACTCCTTCATATTCAGACCTCAGTTGAAGCCAAACATGCTGGTATGCAGGGTATGAACTTTTGAAGATGAGAAGGTAATCTGCAGGACGGATCTGGTATGCCTGTAAATTCCTAAAGTGACCAGCAGGGTAGCTATTCTGCTGCTGCCATCTACTGGACATTAAGTAAACTGATTATTGAGGCACAGCGTGTTACATGTTGATCTGATGTTGCTTGATAAAAATCCTGAGAAAACGTTAGATGTGTCCTTGTCAAAATCCCTGATCGTTCCTCTTTCAGTTTGCAGACGTTCCTGTTGGACGGAAACAGTTTGAGTGAGCTGCCGTGTGAGCTGGGGTCCCTGCAGAGGCTGAGCTACTTAGGCCTTTCCTTCAACCAGTTCAGCCATGTGCCCCAGGTGCTCGAACGCTTGGCCTCCATGGAGAAGCTTTGCATGGCTGGAAACAACCAGGAAATGCTCACCCTGCAGAATTTCAGACTGCTCCATGTCAAACACATCGATCTAAGGTAAACCTCCACAGGCGGCTCACTCTGTAGCTTTTACGTTTAGAAGGGATTTTCTGAATGAACTCGGTGAACTCTGCCCAGAACAATGCATGACTTTGATTTTCCAACCATTCCTGTCTCCACTGTTATACACATTGACATGCTTTAATCCCACTAATTATGGAAACAAAAACATCAGGCGGATTCCGTCACAGAGCTGGACGGCTAAAGAGCACGAAATGAAGAAATCATTTGCCTACACATTAAGTCCCCTCTTGTCGTCTGGGGAAACGCAGAGCTGGAGTGACTTGCACTATTTCACAGTTAATGCTTCACTAAAAGTTTGTCGAAGAAATTTTGAAATCAGCTGCAGTCGTTACTCTTCTTCGGCTTTTTGTAAATCACACTCCTACTGAACAGAGGGCAACAACATCTCCTTCTGCTTGTGCAACAGAAATCCACAACTAACATGTAAACACAATTCACAGTCTGGCCCAGCTGAAGATGAACCCCTCTCCTCCTCTGTTAGGCTGAATAAGATCTCCGTCATGGTGCCAGACGAGCCGGACCTGCTGAGGCACGTGACCCAGCTGGACCTGCGGGATAACCGGCTGACGGAGCTGGACGCCTCCATCTTCCCCAGGCTGGAGGTCCTCCACTGCGAGAGGAACCACATAACGTGTCTGAAGGTCAAAGGTTCCCTGCTCAAAGGCATCTACGCCTCAAACAACGGTGAGCGTGGCTCTGAATTAGTAGGTAGAGCTTTTCCTTTTGAACCACGTCCTCACTTGTTTCGATCTCAGCTGTACCCGAATCCCTTCTCTGTAGGTGTTTTACACCGTAGATGTGTCGTCTCAGATGTGCCTCTCGCGTTCACCTGTTCTCATTCTTTCGATTTTTCTCATCAATAAAACTCTCTAATTGTCCCTCTCCATCATTCCCCTTCGCTCATTGTCACCCTGCAGCTCCCCCTCCCCAGCCCTCTCCTCCATTTTAGATCTTCCTGCTTTTTTATTAGGCCGTCCTTGCTGTAGGTTAATGTGTTTGGATTTCTCCCCACAGAATTACGACAGCTGGATGTAAGTCCTGTGCCCTCCAATCTCACTTACATGGATATCTCGAAGTGAGTAAAAAAAAAAGTATTTGTGTTTTGTAAGAAAGGAACTGTAATAAAATAGTCCAATAACTGATGAATTCTGAATCTATTGGATTAACGTACACCCACTATATATTCATAACTGTCTGACCCATCCGAAAACAAGTAGGAATAAAACAAGCTAATCATAAGTAAAAATTTGATCTCTTATGTACCATTTGCTTATGCATGAAAACACACAGCCTTATGGCTCATGGTTACCCAGTAGACAGCTGAAGGTGTTCTGTGGTATCTGGCACCGAAATGTTAGCAGCAGATCCTTTAAGCCCTTTGAGGTGGGGCCTCCATGGATCTCACTTGATTGAATTGAGATCCCATTTTTGCTTTTTGGCATTATCCAGCTGAAAGAGCCCACAGCCATCAGAGAATAGCATTTCCGCTGCCTTGCTCTCTGAAACAGCATCCACTTCTTTAGCATTTTGAGCTACACTAGCTTGGCTAGCCGTTACACTCTGGATGTTGTCTAGCTTCCTGAACTCTTTATGTTTGGCCATTTTTTTTTTTTTTTGCTTTCAACACATTAACTTTCAGGACACACTTCGTTTGTACTTGTAAATTATTATTACCACGATGAGGAGATGAGAGATGATGAGTGGTCATGCTTTTAAGATCACATAGCTGCACGAGAATACAGATTATTGAAGAAGAATGTAAATGGACATTGTAAAAAAAAAAAAACTGCTAGCCCTAACCCAATAGTGAATTGTTTTACTCTTTACAATGATGGAAACTTTTTTATTTCAGTGTTTTGACATTGACATTTGACAAAGCTCGACATTGAGACTATGTTTGATTTATAATGTATTTTAAAATTTGACAAAACCAAGTGGCCTTCACAGAGTCGCATAATGAGGAAGAGTTTCCCCATCTGAGTGTAAGGCAGCAACACTGCCAGGACTCCATTTACCTAAATCTAAAGTGCTACATAATGCAGAAAAAGGACATTTATTCACTCTAACTTATATTCCATTTAAGTAACACAGTTTGAAAACGGCACATCATTCATCATCATCATCACCCCTTGTTCCCCACCAGGAACCACATGGAGTCCTTGCCAGACTGGCTGTGTGAAGCAAAGAAACTGGAAGTCCTGGACGTGAGCCACAACCTCATCACCGAGCTCCCGGCGAGGTGAGTCTCCTTCTCGCCGCAAACATGCCTGTAAATGTGGAGCAATGCTGCGTTATTCTCTGTGCCCTTTGTCAAGTGATGTATCTATCCCCCATAGAGCCTCATAAATCACACTGATAGCCGCTAACCTCTAGATGCTTTTCGAACCGGCTGCTTCTCTTTATGTAGCATTTTTAGAAGGTTACTTCAGATGCACCTTTTACCCTTTGCCATGCTTTGCATCAACCTTGCTCTCTTGGTTTCTCTCCTGTTCTTCTCCCTCTCTCTCTCTCTCTCTCTCCTTCTCTCTCTACCACTGGTCTCTGTTTTGTCTGGACATTTATTTTTTTACCCAATAAGTGTCAGGATGATGAATTTCAGTTACAGGAGCCACCAGAGGCGCTGCTACTCTCAAATTTTCTTCCTTCCTCATCCGCACATCCAGCTTTGTCCTTCACTTTCCCTTTTTACTCTCTCTTCAATAACTGCAGTCTACCTCAATTTATCTATATCTGCTTGTCTGCCCGCCGTACAGAACCTCAGCTTTCAATCCATCTCAATCATCTATGTGTCTGTTGAAATTTCTTATCCATCACATGTCAGTGCTGACCCAGCTCTCTGGATATTTCTCATGCTGCAGGTTGTTCTGCAGCAACAGTCTAAGGAAGCTGAGTGCAGGACATAACCAGCTGCAGAAGCTGCCTGAAAGAGTGGAGCGCCCTCTGCTGGAGGTTTTGGATGTTCAGCATAATCAACTGGTGGAGCTTCCCTGCAACCTGTTCCTCAAATCCAACAGGTAGCTTTAAGAATTGGCTGAAAGTGACTGTTTTTTTTTTTGTTCTTCTTTTTTCTTTTTCTTTTACAATTATGCGTCCTGAAGTCAAAGAGGAGCTTGAGGGAACAGGAACGTCAGGTGTACAAAGATCAAAGACAGAACTGACTGAAGAAAACATTACAAAGAGAGATTAAATCTAAAAACAGCCTGAGAGGAAAATTAGTATTTTAACAAAGCTACTCATTGGTCTGTGTGTTTTTTTTTTTTTAAATGTATAGGGTTTTCCACTCAAGGTTTATACAAATGCAAACTTTTTAAAAGCCAACTGAAGAAGAAAAAAAAAATTATGTTTCTTTTGGTTACTAGAGGAACAAGAATCAGCTTATCAGCTGACATGAGAAAACGCTTGGTTATCAGCGAGCGTACTGATAATCAATCTAGATTGCATCAATGAGACTGCATCATGTTTTAACAACCTGACCAAAAACTATAGTCAATGAGTAATCTGGTTTTTCTAGTCTCCCTCAGCCCTTTGAGTTTTCATTATCTCAAAATATTCCTGAACCCCATGCGTTTCCCAGTTTAGATATTCATCTCTGTTTTTCTGTCCCTTAAATACCATGAAAATAACTGAGCACTTCTCATGTGTTTTGGGTTCAGTTTACGATGCGTAAATGCATCAGCCAACAAGCTGGAGCACCTGCCACCCTCCAGTCTGTCAGAGGAAAGCCACAGCATCCTGCAGGAGCTCTACCTGACCAATAACTGGCTGACGGACAAGTGTGTGCCGATGCTCACGGGTCACACACACCTGCGGGTTTTGCACATGGCATACAACCACCTCCAAACCTTCCCAGCCAGGTAAAGAGTTCCTTCACAGTAATTTCCCCCGTCCTGGAATAATTAAAATATTTATTTTATTGTCCTTTTTTCTTATTATTATTTTGAAGGAATGTCATCATCAGTCAGTAAAAATGAAATATTTCAGTTTTTCAAGAAATTTATGGAGGAAATCTGAACATGCATTATAAAGATGATTATAAATGTTATGGGGGGAGGGGTTATTCATAAATTAAAAATGTGTAATTCCTAAATAAGTTTAGGATACATTTTTGCTTTACCTGCATCTACATCACCGTCTAACAGCGTTTGCTAACAGTGTTTGCATGTGGTCCTGAAAAGTATCAAATTCAATTTGAGCATTTTCCAAGCCTGGAAACGAGTAGGGAGGATAATTTAGACAAAACTATGTACTTCTGATGAGAGATGACATTTGACTCAATGTTTGTGTTTGTAGCACAGTCGGCACACGCATGCAAGGAAAAGATCACATTATGACAGCTGACCTCACCTGTTCTTTAAATAAATTAGTTTGTGCTTCAGCTCATCTGTTTCCTTCTTTACCCTCCAGTAAAATGGCCAAGTTGGAGGAGCTGGAGGAGGTGGACCTGAGTGGAAACATGCTGAAGACTGTTCCCACCACCATCATGAACTGCAGACGGATGCACACGCTTATTGCCCACTCCAACTCCATCGAGGTCTTCCCTGAGGTCATGCAGCTGATGGAGATGAAGGCAAGGCTTCAGCAGCAGCTCATCTTTTTGAAGTCTCTGTGGTTTTGGCGGCTCTGAACCTCCATCTGCAACATTCTGGTTTTTTTTTTTTTTTCCCCAGTGTGTGGACCTGAGCTGTAATGAGCTGAGTGAGATCACTCTCCCAGAGAATCTGCCTCCAAAACTTCAGGAGCTGGACCTCACTGGCAACCCTCGCCTCAACCTGGACCATAAAACCCTCGAGCAGCTGAAGTACGCCAACTTCATTTGAGCACATCTTTTTTTTTATTTTTCCACCAGAAGCTCTTTCTCAATTTACTCTGTTTTTCCTCGCGATATATTATTTAGTTTTCCTTTATGTTCATTATTTCTCTGCTGTTTGTTCATAATAACATATGTATTTATGTGCCTGGAGATAAGGGAATGATTTTGATCTGCTTCGTGTTTTTTTGTCTTCCAGTAACATTCGCTGTTTCCATATTGATCCACCACCAACCTTTTCATCGAATGAGGCATCTGGGGGCCCCGCTGTGTGGAGTCATGGTTACACAGAGGCCTCAGGCGTAAAGAACAAGTGAGCTAAATTCAGTCAAGAGTGAAAAGAACAACCTCCATCGTGTTTGTGCTGCAAAGCCTCGCTAATATAACCCTTCTGAGAATTTGTGTTCGGAAAGATAACTTTAATGAAAGAAATATGGAAGCAGTGCTCTTCTAAAACATGAGCACTTGCCGCAGAATTTCTTTGTTGGGGAAAAGTAGAACCTCAAAGCAATGTACAAATCAAGTATATTCCTTTGATTACAGAAAAGGTTACTGTAGCCTGGAAACGTCTGGAATTTGGTTTCAGTATTTTCCATGTTTGGAGAATTATAGAAAAACTTTATTCCCCACCAGAACTGTCTGAATGTTCTCCATGCTTTTCTCCTTCCTCATATACTTTCTTGTCCTTCTTTCTTTCCTTTTTTTGTCCTTCCTTTTGTTTTAGTTCCCATCCCTGTGTCCTTTCTTTCTTTATTCTGTCCTCCTTGTCTTCATTTCCTTTCTTGTCATTCTTCCTTCCCCCCTTTTTTTTCGACTTCTTTCTCCTCCTTTCTTCTTTCTTTGCTTCTTTGTTCTTTTCTTTGTTTCAATGTTTGCTTTCTTGCTTCTTTCCTCCCCTGCTTCTTTTATTTCAGCTTCTTGTATTTTTGAGTTTTCATATTTAAAGTCTGCCCACTCTAGAATATCTGCTGTAAATCCAAAGGGAAGTTTGGCATTTTATATTTCTTGAATTAACATAATGGACTGAGAACTTGGAAGATTTTAAAACACATCTTTGCATGAAAAATATTTGGGAATCCTAGCAGATATTTAGATGTTCATCCAAACTGATCATAACAAGCATTACTTAATTCGTTTCCTCACAGAGCGATTGTCTGTTCCTTTTCAGACTCTGCGTTGCTGCCCTTTCAGTAAACAGTTTCTGCGGGAGTCGGGAAGCTCTGTACGGCGTGTTTGACGGAGACAGGAATGTGGAAGTGCCCTACCTGCTGCAGTGCACCATGAACGACGTCCTGGCCGAGGAAATACACAAGACAAAAAGCGAAGAGGATTACATGACCAACACCTTCCTCGTCATGCAAAGGTACGTGACCAGCAGTAATACTCTATGTTCTCTAAACGACTGGACGTTATTTTGCAAGCAAGTGATTTTTTTTTTTTTTTTTTTTTTTTGGGTGGGGGAAGAGAATTTTGGTGGTGCTTGTGAATTTTTTGCTGTTGCAAGAGAGTGGCACTAGATATAAAAAAAAATGTGGTTAAATATTGTTTTTGTGTGCTGTTAGTGATAACACTGCACAACTTAAAGTTGTGTTTTCTTGACGATCAGTACTTTGTTTTGTTTTGGTTTTTCTTTGGTTTTCTCAGGGCTTTGACTACAGTTATGTTGGGTCTTTTTCCAAAAAGAGTTCAGCAGATTTTTAAATACTTTTTATCATCAGCTTAATTATCGCAATAAATGCCACAAAAATAGTATGATAAACTCTTAACCACAGATCACCCGTCCTTACCATCAAGTCGTCAGAGATTATAGATGGAAAAATGAATCTGTTGACCAAACCTCTCCCATTCCCAGGGTTTTAATTTCCGGGTTTTGAATGGCATCATAATTATGTTTGTACCCACAGACTCCCTCCTGAATACTTGCAACTTAAAATCTGTTCAATAAACCGTCATTCTCGCTCTCTTGTTTTTTTCATCCTTTTTCCCCTTGAAGGAAATTGGGAACAGCCGGACAGAAACTCGGCGGCTCTGCAGCTCTGTGTCACATCCGCCACGACCCCACCGACCCCAGTGGCTGCTTCGTCCTCACAGCAGCTAATGTGGGAAAGTGCCAGGCCATCCTGTGCCGGGACGGGAAGCCCATGTCCCTGTCGCTTCTTCACAACGTGGGCCTTGAGGAGGAATACCGTAGGATCAGGCAGCACAGAGCCATCGTGACTGAGGTTCCACTAAAAAAAAAAAAAAAAAAACTGAAGCTAATCTAGTTTCAAATGTTCTCTGTATTGATTTCCATCCTCCTGTCTTCCAGGACAACAAGGTGAACGGGGTGACTGACTCCACGAGGATTATGGGCTACTCCTTCCTTTACCCCTCAGTCATTCCTTGCCCCTACGTGCAGACGGTGACTCTCACCCCTCAGGATGAGTTCTTCATCCTGGGCAGCCGCGGGCTGTGGGACGCTGTGTCTCCAACGGAAGCAGTGGAGGCGGTTCGGAATGTCCCAGACGGTCTCGCTGCGGCTAAGAAGCTCTGCACCCTGGCTCAAGGCTACGGCTGTACCGACAGCCTGAGTGCAGTCGTGGTGCAGCTCAGTGTGAGTGAAGACTGCTGCTCCTGCTGCTGCTCCGACCCGCCCCAGCCTCCCCCGAGCCCCGGCCTGGGCGCCTACCCGTCGTCGTCTTCTGCCATTAAGGATCGACCCTCGGACGGCTCCCTGCCCGTTCCGCCGTCTTCCTGCAGCGAAATCAGCAGCGAGATCAGCACCAGCGAGATGAGCAGCGAGGTGGGCTCCACGGCCTCGTCCGACGAGCCCCCACAGAGCTCCTTTGTGCTGCTGCAGGATCAGCCTCACCACCCTCAGCTTCACTTGCACCATCAAGCCCAGCTGCTGTCTCTACAGCAGCAGCAGTCCCACACCACCTCCCAGTCCTGCCAGTATCTCCTCCCAGGTTCAGAGCTGGCTTCCGCTCGGAACTGCTGTGCGCTCCACCCAGCCTGCCTGGCCGGCTCCTTTCAGAGGCAGCTGTCCAGCGCCACCTTCTCCAGCGCCTTGTCCGACAACGGGCTGGACAGCGAGGACGAGGAGCCCATCGCCGGCGTCTTCTCCAACGGGAGCCGAGTGGAAGTGGAGGCAGACGTTCACTGCCTGAAAGCGGAGCTGTCGCAGTTATCGTCGTCCCAAAGCCTCGTACCCGCTTCGTCCATCCAGGAACGCACCTTGCTCAACCTTCCTCCACCGCCTCCACCCCCGTGCACCCCCGAGCCCCTGGAGGACGGGGTCGACCTGAACCTGGCAGAGGCCGAGAACGGCCTGGAGAGGGACGAGTCGTGGCAAGGCGTGGGAGCAGGAGCTGGGGACGGTGGGAAGTTTCCGGGGAAGAGGAGGGTTAACGGTTCGGTGGCGCGTCAAGAGAAGAGTCACAACCTCATCGAGGTGGCAGCCGACGCCCCGTCCAAGAAATCAGGGGGTTACTTCACAGCTCCAGCTCAGCCCGACCCGGACGACCAGTTCATCATCCCCCCTGAGCTGGAGGAAGAGGTGAAGGAGATCATGAAGCAGCATCAGCAAAAACAGCAGAAGCCAGCCGGGACGGATCAGCCCACTGATTACTACGACACCCCTCTCTAGACGGACACAGATTCATCTCCTCTACAGCACGCCGCGATTCTTCCGCTCATGCCCACGGACGGGTGGGGTTTTGCCTGGAGGCTGTAGAATGCATATGTGAAAGTGTTTCACAGCAGGCTTCTCTGCCATGCGCCGCCTCTTTGGAGGAACATGTAAGGAAGCATTCTCAGAGTGAAACAAGCAAATGAGCCCTTTAATGATCCTCAACCTCCTCAAATCGCCTGAGAGGACACAAATTCCAGAGTCCCGCCCTTCTCGCAGACCCGACGTTTATTTTTGTTTTGTTTGTTTGTTTTTGTTTTCTCCAGTACATAATCAACACTAGTCTATTTGCAAATAGCATTAGCTTGTCACCGTACTTAATATGGATAACGATTCCATGGTTTATTTTGTTTTGTAAGAACTTAAATCAGTGTGATCACAGTGAAGTTGCTAAAAAGGAACCTTTTGAAATACAGACTCATCTTTTTGTTATCAATCGACTTTTGGTGTTTCATGCGCCATTAATACCACACCTAACTGTTTTATATAGGGCACTTAAAATACTGTATTTCTTCAGTAAATCACAGCTCTCGGCCTGTAAAATGACATAGAGATTTTTTTTGTAGAAAATTTCCAATACTAACTCCTAGGAGTTGCATACTCTTTATGGTGACTCAGTCACTTTTTTACTAATCTTCTCTGAGAGAAATGGTGATTCTTTTTCAATGATTGTAAATAAGAAAAATGTTGTATACTGATGCTTTTAAAAGGAACTGTATGTCGGTGAAGGCTTTTAGCTGTGGGGAGGATTTATTGTTTGCTGTTATGGAGGCGTGCCCCCTTTCTCTTACGGTGTAAACCCACAAACACAACATCGACATCACAACAGACACACACACACACACACACAAGTGTAAATGTGCAGTTGCAGGATGGAAACTAACATTCCGTACAATATTTATACACTAAGTTGCAATGGTTTGCTCCACTTTGTTGAACTGTGATGTCCTGTAGTCATCACTGTATCTACTGAACACTAATAGGTATTTGCATGCACACGCAAACAATCACATACACACACACACACACACACACACACACACACACGTACACACATGAGACATTCACATACATGGATACTCACAGGTAATTAGTCCCACCTCCCTCCTACAGTAACTGTTATCACCGGCATGACTGTGTCTAGTTCAGTAACACCAACAAGTATAGCCACACGGAAAAGAGACACTACAAAATGTTCCTGTCTTTGGTATAATAAATTTTAAATTTGTGAATATAAGCGTTGTTGTCTGAGACTTTTTTTTTTTTGACATGTTAACAGTTTTATGCAAAGATCACAACCTTAATAAAAGCTTCATTTAGAATATCTCCATTTACACATTAAAACTTCCTCCATCGCGTCCATGACTTTACATCAAATAAATGACCAATAGGTGGCAATCTAAGGCAACATTAGATTTAATCCAGCTCTCCGGCAACAGCTGTAATATTTTCATTGGGAAAAAAAAGTCCAAGTTGTTAGGGTCCATCATTGGCATGCACATTTTGCATGTACATGTTGCTGTCGTCGTTCATAACCTTCTTCTTGTACTTCTTCTTCATACAGAAGACGCTGACGACTGTGATCACTAACATTGCTCCCAGCACAGACAGAGAGGAGGCCAGTGCTAGAGTGGTTTTATCCTGCGTGGAGCCTTTGTGCTGACAGACATTCCCGTAGTACCACCAGTCGTTGCCCACCACACACCTGCAGAGCAGATGAAAGGGGATAGAAATTAGAAAATCTGACCGCTGTGTTTTCAGTATCCCTACGTAGTTTCAAGGTTTCTAAGGGGTCTTAAAGAGTCATGAGTTGTTTTAAATGTAAGAATATGAATTTTTACATCCTAAAATGTCTTAAGGGCATTCTGATATTATAAGCTCATAAATTACATTATCTCATGCTGATGTTTTTTTTTACTAATTAAAAAATAAAAAAATAAATAATAATAATAATGGATTGGTGCCATCCATTAATTCTGTTCCTGACTAAAATAAACTCAACATGTTGCCTTATGCTGTGACAAAATTCATTTTGCAGTATAATTTATTCATTCCAGCTTGTGAACCATCAAGTGTTCTCTCGAAACAGTTTTTTTTTTCTCTTTTTGTAGCCCTTTAGGAAATTGAGACGGTTTTAAACAAATTATTTCTCATAATCCATGTAGGTCTTAAATTCATACGAGTGTTTTCAGAAGGCTTTGATGAGTCTTATACCTCTCAATAACAAAATCAGAGTTTCTGAAGGAAAATAACTTATCTTTGGTATAATTTGGGTATTTCATTGCATCATTTTAAAAACAAAAAACAGCTTACCACTGACTGTGGTTATTTTTTACAGTCAAAACCTGCTCACCTGCAAGAAGGCTTCCCTTGATCCCCAACGCAGATTCCACCATTCTGACACAGCACATTTTGGCAAATATCTGAAGCATTAGTGGTTGTGGATATGGATGTGGTAGGTCTTAAGGTTGTGGAAGGCACAGGCTGGGATTGTGTCAGATGGGCCACATCTATAAACAAAGATAAGATAAATGAGCGATTATATCCTTACATTGCTTTTATATGTGCAAGGGAATGTATTTTCAGCACAGTTACAACCCTGATGGTAGCAAATAGGTTCGCAGATCAATCTTATTGTTTTATGACAGCACGCTTTGGATTGATTATATTGGTTTGATCTCTGTAGGCCTATATAACCAAAAGGGGTCCCGCACAGCTTATGACACAGAGAAAAATTATGATAGACATGGATAAAATGGGGAATAGTGATGATGGGACAGGTTCAGAAAAGCAAGCCATTCCCCATCCATTGCCCAAGAGAGCTCTTTGTTGTCAGCTCCAGGAATCTGTGTTGTTCTGACGTAGATTTATTGTACGCATCAGAATGTTGTGGTGTCGATGTGTAAGTAATAGGAAGAGTGGGTGTTGGAGCATTTTCAGAGGAGCTGACGTTGAGTTTATGTAGTAATCGGTTGCCTTTACCTTCCATTGTGAGTAGAAAGATGGCATCTCCTCCCTTGATAAAGTCTCTGCTCTTAGCTCTGAGGTGTGTGAGATACGCTGCAGTACCAAAACCCGGCCCTCGGAAATACCTGGACCCATCGGTATCCGTCACCTCAGTGCCAACCTTCCGTGGATCGTCCCAGAAGAAAAGTTCAGAATCTGAATCAATGTTGAAAGGTTGTGTTGAAGTTTAAACTATAAAGAGCAGCTAAGTGTATGTCACAAGATTTTTTTCAGTGAAAGCCTTACCTGTTGCCTTCATGGTTGGGTCAGTGGTGACGCTGCGCTGATTGGACATGCGCTTTTGAATGTGAGGGTGCTGATCCATCAGCATCATGGTCATCTGCTTCCACGGGCAAGGCCATGTTTGTCCGGTGTCCCCTTCCCGCGCCACGAGGTGAGCATAGGCAGACAACTGCCCAGAATAGCCCTCTTTACCACTGGGGTAAATCTGCATCTGGAAGGTGTAACCCTCCTTGGACGTGAAGGGGGGGCTAAAGATAGAGGTGTCGGTTGGGGTCGTATCCATGACATGGCTGAAGTTTTTCACCCGCCATACAAACTCGGGGCAGGTGGTCTCGGAAAGGTTAATGTCATCCAGTGAGAGTCCTCCTGCTGCCGGCCCCGAGGCCCCCTTTGTCCCTTCAAAGACAACTCTGAACTTTTTTTTCACATCTAGACTCACATGATGCAGCTGCCACAAATCCTGAGGAGATCCTATGTGAAAATGGGGAAGAGGACTGAAATTAGAAATCACTCGATGGCTTCATTTCTCCAGCAGAACTCTGTGAGCTGCACGGCTTTGACGTAGTCACCAGTTAGTGTTGTTATAAAGCGCAGCGTTCCATTGGGATTAGCTTCATCGTACTCCCTGACGTGGATCTTCAGGGTGTCGCTGGGACCAGCGCTGTTGTAGTAGAAAAACTGCAAACACTGGTACCCTCTTTTTGGATAAACAAGCCTGCTCTCCAGCACGGCTGTGTCTCCAGTGTTGGCCGTACCAGTGCTAAAGTGCATGAAGTATCCTGATCCTAAACAGAACAAGGGCATAAAATATAAACGTCAGTCGCAATGTATTCTATTTACACTGTGGATGTGACAGTAGCAGGCTCACTTTAGCATCCTTGG
This sequence comes from Poecilia formosa, assembly GCF_000485575.1. NCBI lineage: Eukaryota > Metazoa > Chordata > Actinopteri > Cyprinodontiformes > Poeciliidae > Poecilia > Poecilia formosa. The sequence continues at coordinate 3,756,147 of NW_006799966.1, read as the reverse complement.
TAAAGCTCTGTAAAAACCTTTTAATTTAGTACTGTGAAAAAGACAGTAGAAGAAACGCCATGTACTTATTTTAACTATTTTTTTCAAAATCTGGAAAAAAAAAAAAAAAAAAAAAAAAAAAAAAA
>NW_006799966.1:3728135-3755539 GCF_000485575.1 Poecilia formosa | reverse complement strand
CATGTTTATGAAAGTGTCATGACAGTCTTATTCACCCCCGCTTCAAATAAAGTGTTACCCATATCTCTCTAAGATCTATCTCACCTGTGCATTTGCCCATGTTGGAATAGTCCGTGTCTGGCCCTCCATCTGCACTAACGACCCTCACCCAGTCGGCCTGGTCCCCATGTCCCTGGATCATCCCACAGATATTCTCACGCTCAAAATCACATGAGTCCAGAAAGGTGGAGCCTTGAGCTAGGAAAAAAAAAAAAAAAAAGTGGTAACCACGTGTAGGAACAGTAATAAACTCAGTGTAGCGTCATTCTGTTTATCCACATGTTTCAATGATGCCCAACTGAAAAAAGGGACCTTATTATCTTCAGCTGAATGTTTCCATTACTTTTGGTTTTGCTGAGAGAAAAAAAAAAAAAGCCCTGTATGGTGTTGACTCTTACTGCACTTGTAGAGGCGGTTCAGCTTCAGCAGGTCACTGTCACTGAACTCCATTCGCTGTCCGATGACATCGCTGAAAGCAGGGATCTTGGTGACGATGGTGGGCTCCGAACCGTTCTGGAAAGCGGCTTTGCTGTAGTGCATCATGGAGTTGTAGTCGTAGGGCACGCCCAAAGAGCTGGAAACGGTGTCATCATATGTGTTGAAGTTGTGTTCTCTGCCTATAAAAAAAATTAAAAAATAAAAACACACTTTTTCAAAATCCTTAAAAAGTTTGTTTATTCATAGGTGTTTAAAGATGTTCTAGAAACTGCTGCCCTGTCTGTGGAAAATGTACTTTGACTACAGTTTAAAGGAAATGATACATTAGCAAATTGATGAGCATAGGTCAATTTGTTATGAATATACTTATCATGTATGCAATAAAACAATCGGTGCACTAAAAGAAGCAATAAAACTGCTTTTATTGCAGCAACAAAGTTCTCTTAATTTATAAATTATGAACAAGTGAAGATTATTTACTAGTTACTTGACTTGTGAAGGTAATCTGTTGCTCTGGGATTTATTTATCCATAGCACAGAAAGGACATTAACGACTACTTTTTATATATTTCATATAAGATATCGATGGAATACTGAAGTTTTTGAAACAACGTGTGAAACATTCTAAGAGGTAAGACTACTTTTGCAAGGTCCTGCATATGCAATCGTAGTCAAGATTTCACAAAAAGAATCAGAACCAGTTAATACCTTCCAAGATGCGGTCCCACACGATCTGCACATAGTCATCGCGGTCTGACCTGGACTGTTCATGCCAGAAGCCCAGAGCATGAAGGAACTCATGTTCTATCGTAGCGATGCGGTCGCAGTTCGTTCCTATTGACAACCTCTGCTTCCCGACCTTGCGATTACCAACAGAGGAGAAGCAGCTTTGGGAAGGGGAGGAAAGCTTTTATGAACATCAAATAAAACCAGCAGAGCCTTATCTCAACGACTGCTTCTCATGTGCTGAATTAGTAATGTTTTAATCCCCAAGAAGGCACAGCTTGTCTTACCATCTAAAAGGGTAAAAAATAATAATAAAAAAAAAAACAAATAGGTTCTTCTTGTCTTACCCGTTTCCTTTAAAGATGGAAATGTAGTTTTCTTCCCCGCTCCATGGTTTGAAGTCAATGCAGGTCTTGAGGCGGTACTGTTCAAAGGCCTTTAGAATTACACCTTTTGCATTGATCTCTTCAGAGGAGACAACACAAGCAAATCAGGTCTATTAAAGTTTAAATGTTCTTCATCATCAAAGGTTCATCATATGTGAACATGTATATCTGTCGCTGCTGTTACACCTGGGTCCACCAGCTCTCTGACGGTAGATGTCAGTCCGATTCTGACATCACTCACTGTCTGCACTTTTGGCTGAGGACCTTTTCATCACTATTCCTTCCTTGTACCACTTTTGAGCAGCAGGTTTGAAAATGCCCTGACTCAGTCTTCCAGCTTTTGGCTCTTTGGCCTTTATCAAACTCACATACTTGCGGTTGCCCACATCTGCTGCTCACTTTCTACCCCAATCGTCCCACCCACTGATATGATCAAAATTTTGTAAGTGTTATGTTTTTCACCTGCCATGTATAACATATTGAATAAACCATGAAAAAGTAATATTAAGATGCTCACAGAAGCATTGTCTTTATCTGTGTTTCTGTATCTGCATCCGACTATTTTTGTTTTCTTATTTATTTATTTATTTATATTATTCTTTTTTTCTCAAAACCACACAGATGCCGGTGCAGGATTATGCACAAACAACTTTAAGATTGTCACCTCTCTTATGACACGTCATAATGATTGTTGATTAACTGACAGTAATCTTGGATCTCTATCAGCTTAAAAGCTTGGACAATAAGAAGATGGCACAACAAGTTCACAGTGTTTCATCAGCAGGGCGCCAACATGTTTTATGCACAATTATATTCTAAAACACTTAAAGTAAAATTTGCTAATAAAATGTTAACAAACAAAATAAAGCTGCAAATATGTAACACAGGTAAAAGCTATGCACTGTTGCCAAGTCATGCTGAAATTAAATGCAAATACTGAGTAAATCTGTTTGCATTAAGTTATTTTCAGGCTACATTTTACCAAATGTTTCAACAGACACTCTTACCTAAGTCATCTTCCATGTAGTAGGGAACAGTTGTTGGCCACTTGTACTCATCCCCAATGATAGAATTCCGTGTTTGTGTCTGTAGCGGCAAGAATAAGCCAATCCCAATGGAGAGAGAAATGTGATTTTACAAATTTCACACGTGCTGATGAAAATGAAACAAAATATTAAAATCTACCTCATCAAGTACAATGTCTCCCTCTACCAGATTCAGCCCTGCCTCTGAGAGGACATAGAGTACAGATATTATCAGTTTAAAGGGTAACCAAGCGCAAACCAGGAAGAAACGGGGGATAAAGTGACACAAACTGTTGTCTCGACATACCTTCATTGATGTCAAAAATGTCAAGGTCTCGTCCACCGTCTACATCAAAGTCTGCGGAAAACAGAAATAAATAAACGCGTTGAAGACATTTGTGTTTAGCATTATGAAAGAGCGAAGTCCACAGGTTTCTAAAGGAAATGCTTACCTGGTATCTTTGCAGTCGGCTACGTGATGGATAGTAAAACGGTAGAAAGTGTTGAATAACAAAGTAATTAAATATATTATGTAAAAGTATATTATTAGCATATATATATATCAAATATACTTTTTACATTTTAAAACCCATACCATTAAATCAAATCAATATCTTACCAAACAAAGGATGGTAACACACAGAAGGCAAAAAATGTGAAGTAGAAGAACACCGATTGGTTCTCTTCCTGCCATGTTGTACTGTCTTCATTGAGAAGTAAATAAATGGCAGTGACCGTGCAAAGTTAATGCGAAGGAGGCAGAGAATACAAAGGTGTATGTTGATGATAAAGCACACATTTCACAAGTCAATAACTGACAGAGCCATAAACAGTAAAGTTACACAACAACTCCGCTCCCCTCTGCTTTTATGCCAATCAAGCTTTACACCTTGGCAAAGTGCCTCAGAACGGCCAACAGAGTATATCTGAGCACGGCAAAAAAATATTCACACACTTGAATTTTTACATCTTGTTTTGCAGTAACCAAATACTTTAGTGCATTTGATTTGGATTCTAATTAAGCAAAGTAACGTAATATATACTTGTGAAGTGAAAGAAACAGGACACATGGTGTTAAAAAAATAAATAAATAAAGATAAATCTTGTGTCTTAAAAGTATTTTGTGCACTTTTAAGACCCCCTTCAAGTCCTTTTTACCTTAAGATATAGCTATCCTCCTAAGCTGACAAGTTGAGGAAGGAGAACCTTAATCAGAGCAGCTAATAGGTTTTTGGTAACTCTGGAGGAGCTGTACAACTCAGGCTGGAGAATTTATTGACAGCACAACCTGTGCACTCCACCTGGGCAGAACACAAAAATGCCCTTTGTAGCATTTGTAGTGACAAGCAGAAAGCCACTTGTTACAAGACTATAAGTCCCTTTGTCAATTTGGCACAAGCCATGTAGTACCGGTCACGTGAGACCTATAAATGGTTCTTGGACTCTAACAGATCAGAGGACACACCATCCCTGTGGTGAAAAATGGTGGCACCATGTGGTTGCTTTTCCTCAACAGGAACAGAGAAGTCAGAGAGTTTAAGAAGATAGATGGGACAAAATACTGGGAAATCATGGAAGAAAATTTCTGGAAGGAAAAAAAAATAAAAAAATAAAAAAATAATTTTTTAATTTACTTATATTTTTTTTAATCAGAGCAGCAAAATATTTTGCAGAAACTGACTTTTTAAACTATATACTGTCTGTTTTAGTGTGCTTCTTTTCATCACTATGTTTACCTGCTCATTCTCCGTCAAACCAAATGCAGCTGGTTATTTAAAAAACAAAAACAAAAAAAAAACAAACTTTGCTGTCAGTGGCCCCAGCACTGGAATGTCTCCACAGACACCAAGGTCAGACTAACAAACAACATGCTTGTTGTGAGCATCACCGTACTTACTTTTTGTAAGTACGGTGATGTTCATGTACAAACATCCTGTGATTTGACCCGTTTTAATTTTTAATCTGGTATTGTTGTAGCATTTGCTGTATGTAGTTGAAATTATCAATCATATTCTATCATTTGCTTTTATGTGGAGAAGGCATATGTACATCAAAAATCTTTCAAAAGTTCATTTTTATCAGCAGTTTACCTGTATATTCATTACACACCCATAGTTTAGTTACTTGGACAATTTTAATATTATGTGGCACCAATTAGCAAACAGTAAGGAGTGAAAAGTCACCGCAAAAGACACCGACTGTTTATTGAGTGTTTTATTCAAGCATACTTTTTTGGAAAATTGAGTGGAAGGACACAAGCTTCTGGGAGACTGATTTCATTTTCCAGAAATACTTGGCACCTGTCCATACTGCCAGAGGTACACATCCTTTTTTCAACCACAGTATCATTGTACTTTGTCAGGGAAGACGGACACCTCACCAGATTTAGACGTTGCCTAAAGGAATAGCCCCGAATCATCTGACCCAAAATTGTTAAAAACAATATCTACCCTATTCGTGATTTTTTTTTTTTTGTTAGAATCAAATTAATAAATAAAATAACACATATGCTGAAATAGTTGTTTCTTTCTGTAAAATACCTCCAATTGTTTTCTGTGATTATGGTGGAAATAGGACAAGCAAAGGGAACACAATTACACAGCTATGCCACAGAACAGACTTTGTATGGTTTGGCTTAAGTGATTACCTATTGATATTTCCTCAGCCCTGCTTTATATTCCTTAAAAAATGGGTTTACATGATAGATGAAGCCAGTGAAGCTGAACTGATGCATCTAGGTCGCTGGCAATATTTTCCTTGGAGCTTACTTTAAGCTACAGGATTTATGTATATTTTTAACCAGACATTCCTGCAATACTAACCCTCATAAATCAGACTTTTTGCTCACTTTTGAGGTCTGATTAATCCTTTTGCAGAAGTCTTTGATGGTAACTTAAAATGAGTTAAGAATAAACTTGAATTCCAAACATAATGCACTTGATGTTTTTCAAAGCCATGCAATGTTTATGACCCTTGAAGCCCTTACAGAAAACTTCAAATAGCCTACTGTGTGTCTTGCATCATTTGTATTTTGTTGCATTCGAACACAGTAAGATGTGAACTGACTCATCAATAAATGCTGCTCAGATATAAACCTTAGTGATTTAAAGTGTTGAACCTTAGGTATTATATTTTTGTTTTTTGTTTTTCGCACATAGGCAAAAGAAGCTGATTTTTTTTAATTTATAGGATAAGAGAAAATGCTGTGAATATGCACACAACAGTGAATATCCAGTTCCAATATGAACTGAATACTCACAGTTCCAATATGAATAGGTTGGAATATATCATGCTTCTTTAGTTAAAGTAGGGATTTTTGTTTTTGGCTGAACATTGCCGAAGATGCTTTATTTCTGTTTCCAGAATCCTGTGTGTAAGTCAAGTACAGAGCAATGAATAAGTATTCTTCCACCTAACAGATAACCTTTACTACAGATGTGATAAACCATCCAAACAGTTTCACTCACGTTTGACTCATGAGAAGCTCTTCCATGGATGGACGTCCTTTTGCTTTTGTTCAGTCATCAACACTGAGGCCTGGAGGTGGCTAATGAAACTAAATTGTCAATCACAATTGCTTCCTGGTTTCACAAAGGAGACACTTACTTTTTTTCTATAATTTATTTCTCAAAATAAATGAAAAGATCATTTGAAAACTACATTTTCTATCACCAAAGATTTCACTTGCTTTTGTTTTAAACTGGTTAGATGATCTGAAAAGTAACATAGAACAAGGAAAGTATAAACATTTAAATAATAATTGAAAAAAAGCTATAGAAATCTCTAAGGGAGCTACTGTAGCTCCCAATTCTTGAATCAGGACCTCATTTTACTCAGATCCTAAAAAGTATTGGAACCAAAATGCAGAGAAATTCTTAGAATTTTTCTGGAAAAGAAATTCTTAATATTAAGAAATACATATATTCATACAGTTAATATTCTATTTAATTGTGGTGAGAAAATAATTTTTTTAAATAACTGTGGATGTAAAACTGTGCTGTCATTTTTCAAGGTTTGTCTGCCTCTTTCACCCCTCATTACCCGTGTCCAGTGGGCCAGTCTGTCAAAGCCGCCGCCCCAGCAGGTGGGCATAGCAGGAAATGCCACTAATGAAACTTCCTTGCATTGCCTCATTGACCGTAGTAGATTTTTAATCTTCTGCAAATTCCCAAGTCGAACATGCATCCTGAACGACTGGAGTATAATTGTTAATTAATGATGAGGAATTGTTACTATTCAGAAATGGAAGTTTTGAAATTCAAATGGAAGTTCCTCTAGTCAAAAAGGTTACAAGAGCATTTTTTTTTAATCTAAGCTTTTTAAAAATCTTGTGATAACTATTTTAGCCTTTATCTGAAATTTTATGTTTCATTTTTGTGCCTCATGACATCTGGAAAGACTTTATCACATTTCTTATCTCCCAATTCATTATAGAGTCCAAAGTCTTTGGGGTAAAAAAAAACAACAAAAAAAAACAAAACAAAAACAACAACAATAATTACAAAGTAGCAATTGATAGGGGAGAAATAACATGACAAACATGGAGTGAAAACCCACAACACACTCGGGGGGGAAAGAGTCTAAATCAGATTACATAGTTCAAAACCTGGATAAAATAAAAGGCAGAGTTCAGCTATAGTAAGGAAAACAACAGCAGAGACAGAAAATACTACGACACAAAGATTGGCTACAGAGATTAATTTGATTTGATTAAAGTGAAGATGAGAATATAAAGCTTTAGTCATCAGGAGCTGTTCACTTAAAAACCTGTGATTTAAAATCCCTTTCTTCTCTGACATCCAAGCATGAATTGCAATGTGAATTGCGAATTCTGTGTAAAATGAAAGGTGTTTCACAACAAGAACTGGAAGTTAGTCCACTTATCTGTAGTCATGACTACATAAGGTGCCTGTGGCTTTTTTCCCACCAGGTGAAATCCTCCTGAGCGCTCATTCTGTAATCCCACAGGACCACTTTGATGTCCACGCTGTGTTTTATTTTATCGTGTGCCTTCATTTCTCACTTCCTTCTGCGGACATGACAATTAAATTCGTTGACAGCACCATTACAACTGGAATAGCGCTTTCATCTCAAATTTGTCCTCAATCACCTCCAGGCTAATCTGCCTGTTGGTTATGCGAGTATGAGGGTGAGTTCATGAATATTGGGAAGAAAGTGAAGGGGACGGGCGACACACGAGAGGCAATATCTTCACAGAGGGATATTCTTTTTGAAGATAATTCCTACCTGCTTTCAAAGTGTGACAGAGTGGATTGTTTCTCGTTCTGCTCGTTCTGGAACACACTAAATTCATTTTGAAGCTGCCACCACATGTTCCTTTTGACCCAGTTTGATTGATGCCAGAAATGTTTGTGTGACTTCTAATTAAAAAAAAAGCCACATTGCTACTGTCTTGATACGTGAAAGGCACAATTGCTACATTTTTTTTTTTAAATTATTACTATTTTTAATATGTTACAAAAATCAGAGGGCATAAGGGTTGGAGAATTTTAATGTAACTAAAGATGGGATTGGTAGAGTAAAAAGTACATTATCACAACATTGCTCCTGGTCCTCCAGGGCTTCAAATGAAAGAAATCAACGACTGGTAGTAAAGCCTCTTAAATTAAGTCTTGTAAAAAGTTTCCTGCTAGAGAATCTTCCTTGGTACATGGTACTTCACAGGATCTCATTTTTATCATGTCACGACATAATAACATTCTTAATAACTATGTAAATACTTTGTTGTTGTTTGTTTTGTTTTACAAAAGTTACTTATTGCAGCTTTAACCACTAAGATCTGTGTAGCAAATTGTAAGAATTTGTGTAAGTTTGAAAGAGCATTGAATAAAAATGATTACATTTTAACCACTTTTTAATATAAGTTAGGCACAGGAGTTATTATTTGTTGGATTATATAATAAGATATATGTTACATACTTAGAAGTTCCTAATTCAGAGACACCGTCCATAAATCAGTGCAAAATGTGATACTAAACTGAAGTCTAAGTCACTTAAACCATTATTAATGAACACTGTGATGAACATACTGTCATTGGAAAAACTCATTAAAAGTTCAGAATAGACAGGAACTTTGCAATATCACTAAATCACAGATTCCCTCGATCATAAATGTAAAAAAATATATATGTTGCATGTCTTCTTTTTTTTGTTGTTGTTTTCAAGGTGGTCAAATCTAGAAGCTATCGCTGCATCGGTGAGAAGTGAAAGTTGACCTGGAGAGTCTTATAAAAATTTAATATTTTACAATAAATAATTATTTTTTAAAAAAGTGCTCAATCTCCTGCTGCCATAGTTGCAGTGATCAACACCTGGCTAAATCACGATGACTTTTCACACACTCGCATCCTACCGACGCGTGGATGCGCTCGACTGTTTACTTGCCACTTTTTTCATCAAAATTAATTTCGTTGGAGGAGCTGTGACGCTTAATGGAGCCAGGCGCAGTCAGCTGTTACCCCCACCCCACCACCTCCCAGTGGACACGAACCTGCCCACGTGGACTTGAGCGGTTATTGACGTCATTAATTGCTGAGAGCAGGTCGCTGTTTTTGGGGGGCATCTGGATCTTCTGCTCTGTAGTGAAGCCTCTCGACACAGACGCATAGTAAAATCCAGACTGCCGCTTTGTTTGGAGTGGACTCACTTTGTTTGGCGTTAGCATTGTCGGAGGTGTGAGGGAAAATCAAAGTTTGATGAACGCATCGCGGGCTGTTGGAAAGTAATTATTTAAGGTACGTTTTATTTATACTTTGGTATTATTTAGCTGACGAGAAAAAGGGATGAGTGAAAACGTTTGAAACTTAGTCCAATGTGGCGCCTAGATCCGTTTGTTTGTCCATAGGTGGCAGTCTATGAACGTGAAAAAAACAGACATATATTTTTTATAATGTGAGGAATTCCAGCGCGTTTCTTGAGGAAAGTTGAGAACGTAAATATGCGGACGCCTACTTTTAAGTACTCTCATCACAGTAATTCAGTATGTGGAATTGTTCTATCTGGGTAAACATTATTGGAAGTAGACTACAAGCCCATTAAGTTTTGTGACTTTGCACGTGGAACATTTCTCTGCTGATTTCAGTTTATCAATGCTTCACAGATACATGACCGTGTTAATTGTTCCCAGGATACACTTGGGACTTTTTTCTTTGGGCAACTAGAAATCAATCTATTAAGTATGGTGTTTTTTTGTTTTTTTTGTTTTTTTTTGTTTTTTTTTATCTCGTTGAACTATTTAATTAAGCTTAATGAGATGCCATTAAACGCTAAGACAGATGTATAATTGTAATAAATATATGTTTTTTTTGTTGTTGTTTATTTTTAGTCTTCCACATGGGATCATATTCTCAACCTACATCATAAATTGACTGCTGCATGTAGGTTATTCTATGTGAATTCAGTTTTTGGTCAATTGTAATGATTGTTAGATAGTATTCGGCATCAGTTAATGTATATTTGGCAAGGCAGTCAAATGAAAGTGGCTACTCTATCATCCGGGGCAGAGGAGCGGTCAAGTGGCAGCACATTGAGCACAGGTGTCCCGGTTTATGTTTTTAACGTTTCTGTACACGATGAGGCAGGGTGTCTTGGTGGTTGACATGTTCACAAAATAAGGAATTGTTCAGCTGAAATGATTTATTAGCAGAGATTCTAAAAAAAAAGAAAGAAGCTAAAACAGACTGGAACTGTAATGTCTGTACTTAACAAAAAATAAAACAATGTATTTTAGATGGGACTCTTGGCTGAAGACATGGCGTTCCACTCCAGCATACCTGTGCCTCTGGATATAACTGTGGCCGTAGTCTACTCAATTTTCGGTGAGTTAAGTCTGCAGAACTTCAAAGGTAATTTTTTTTTCTTCTCTGTTTTTAAATTACTCTTGAACAGACCAACAGCTGAGTTAATAATGTTGTAAATGAGTTTTTCTGTGAGTTCTGCTCAAGCGGGGGTGAATCACAGCATGAGAAGAAGACAGCCCAACGTGAAGCCATGCAAGCTCACTTCTGCTTGTTAGGTGTTAAGGATTCCACTCGTTTTGCATTACATCTTATTTAATTATTGCTCCCGTTTATAGTCACTACGGGTTCAAAAAGGCAGGTGTTCATCTAATATTATCTGACACAACACCCTGAAAGGCCCCTGATAACCAGTTCTCTGCTCCCAAAGTTGACTTTCATCCTATGTTTTGATCTTGGTTGTATTTCCAAGAAGAGCCCTACAATTCCATGTTTCTGCAGATGCAGTTTGCGTATGAATGCGCCGTACTCTATTTAGTGTCAGCTGTCACTTGCCTGACACTTGTACAGTAATGTTCTTAAATGTCCTCTTCTAACACGTACCAGGTTGTGATGCATCATGTAATAATTTAATTCTTAAACAATCTTATTCTACTTAATCCACCTGTTTTACCTGAGGTTTAAATCCAACAAATTAATCCAGTCAATTTCTAAATGTTTTGTTTTCCAAAGGTGGTTAATACACTTATTGCAAAATTAATTAGTCAGCTATAGATGGCGTAATGCTACTGGAGCACAGGCAGTACAGTCTGAAGTTACTTTGGTTCATGCTCAGGTGTCTTCAGCTTTTCAACATAATTGGTTATTTATTTCAACACTCCTGGTCAGAATCAGAATCACTTTGTAAATTCAGATTTTTTTTTTTTTTTAAATACAGGAAATAATGTAGCTTGTGCCTTGGATGCTTGTGGTTAGGTGATTTATGATTTTAAGTGTAGGACATTACAATCAACTGTGCTTCAAAACCTAAAATGTATTCTTCAGTCTTCCTGCTGTTCCACTGAGGTAGGCTAGCTGTTTCCCAGAAAACATGAAATTGTGGTTTTGTTGTTTTGCAGGCGTATGCTCACTATTTGGAAATAGCACACTGCTATATATCTCCTACAAGAAGAAGCACCTGCTGAAGCCTGCAGAGTACTTCATCGTCAACCTGGCTGTTAGTGACCTGGGCCTCACGTTGTCCCTTTATCCCATGGCCATAAGCTCAAGCTTCTACCACAGGTAATGAACTTAGCATGTGCTGTGGCATTGTAATTAATGAGAAAAACAAACAAAGACAAAAAAATATTTTTCGTCATGATGGCAAAATGAAATACCTTCAGTTTTTTCAAGAGACACTCTTTAACATTTCATAGTTGTTTAATGCACGATTGATGAACCCTGTGATTGCCAGTGGGCTTACACTGCAAATATAGTTCAACCTACTCTTTTTCTTTGTCTTTCCTCACCTTCTCCCTCATTGATCATTTCTGCCCTTCTGCTTTCTCACACCCCCTGCCCTCCCACGCAGGTGGCTGTATGGGAAAACTCTGTGCTCCTTGTACGCATTCTGTGGCATACTGTTTGGCCTCTGCAGTCTGACCACTCTGACCCTGCTAAGCACGGTGTGCTTTGTGAAAGTGTGCCGTCCGCTTTACGGTAAGCTTTTCAAGAGAGTTATGGTTGCAATCTAATGTCATTAACCACCATCAGGTCACCTATAATAGAAGAGGCTAGTAGTTGATTTATTGATGGAAATAGCAGAATGAGCCTTCAGTGAAGCACACATTAGACTTCCTTTGTGACTCTCAAGTGAAGGCGCTGCAGTCGATATGACTTACTTGTGATCTTGGTTGATGTTGTGTAGTGGTTCTTTAATCTGGCCTGAAGAAAGTGTCATCCATTTAATCTCATAGAAAGGTCTGCACATACCTGAAGTTTTGTGAATAAGCTTTAATGTTTGTCTTTTTTTTTCTTTTTTGTCTCACATTAATGTTTCATATCATCAAAATACTTTCTCATAAATAAGAAGTTGCTTCCTGAAATTAAAAAGAAAATTGCATCTGTTTTCATTCCTGTTAAATTTTTACCCAAATTTGGTATTTTGTTGTTTACCAGATTAGTCCAACACAGTTTGAGAGCACTCCACAGAGAGGCTAACCTTTAAAGATGTTAAAAGTTTTGCTGGCACAAGAATCTTTGTTTCTGTTTAACATATGCAGATTAAATTACATTATCCCAACATGTTGGCTGTATTTATGTAAACAGTTGTCCGGACTACGTACAAAAAGCTCACAATGTTTTTCCTGTAATTGAATTTCTAAACAATTACATTCACATGCAGTCATTTGCATTTTGTTTGCTGGTTCACATTTGCCTGTGTTTAAAAAAAAAAAAAAACAGTGTTCAACTGAATGTAGAGCAACATTTGGACCAGGAGGAACATTCATTACAGCATACCTATTAGATCGTTACATCTTTTCAAGTTTTATGACTACATTAATGCTGTGTTCTTTCCACCCAACAGTAATATTTCAGGGACTGAATACAAATTGCTATATTGCTCAGATAGGTATTAGTAAAGCAAAATGAAAAGGCACATGATTTTGCTGCTATTTTCACATGTTCACATTACTGAGACAGATTTATGGTCAGTCTCACAAAATCTCAATAAATAAAGTTCCAGGTTGAATAACGGCAACAGTAGAAAGTTTTAAAGTTTGGGATACCTTAGTAAGCCGGTCCAAAACCCACTAAAATTCATTCATAGTATTTTTGAGTATTTGAAGGAGTAAATTGTTCTGTGTGAAGTTTGACTATGAGTCACCAGTAAGGATCTGCACATAACAAACATGAAAGACTTGGACCAATTTCACAACCTCACCATATATGTGCAGTGAAGCACATCTGTCTTTGAGAGGGAAACATCCCCCTCAATGTGCTAGATCCAGAAAATTGCTTAGCAATTTAACATTTTTGACCCATCCCACTGCTGTTTAATGTTCTTTTTTTCTTTTGTGAATCTTGGTTGATCCGGCTTGAGTCAGACTTCTGGTTTGAATACCATATTCAGAACAAAATAGATAACAGGTACAAGGAGCTCGTGAAAAACCAAAAGTGCCTTTCTGCTCTGGGGTAAGACAAGATAAGGTCAATAAGAGTTTGCCCTAAAATATACTTTCTTTTGTTCTAACTTTCACAGCAATTATTTCAATAATTGACAGATGTGCTTAGTGCAAGGCAGTCAGAAGCTCTTCTTCTTTGTTACCTCTTCAGCGGTCAACTCTTCATTTTTGTTTACCTTCTCTTGTGAGAAACAAACACTTTTCAACTAATAATAAATGAGCGAGATTGTGGTGTTTGGGGAAAGTTGATTAAATACTTGTCTTAAACTAATTTGCAATAAGCTGGAATCCTTGTCCGTTTCGACAGGAAACAGGTTCAAGCCTTTTCACGGCCAGCTGCTCATAGCCTGTGCTTGGGTCTATGCGTTGCTGTTTGCCTGCTCCCCACTGGTCCACTGGGGAGAGTACGGACCGGAGCCTTACGGAACCGCCTGCTGCATTGACTGGCGCTTGTCCAACAAGCTCGGCACGGCCCGCTCGTACACCGTGGCGCTCTTTGTTTTCTGCTACATCCTTCCGTGCTGCGTAATTGTTGCGTCCTACACGAGCATCTTGGTGACTGTGCAGGCGTCCAGGAAGACCATGGAGCAGCACACATCAAGGCAGACGAGCATGAGCAGCATCCAGACGATTATTATCAAGGTGAGGTGAGAGGCTCAGAAATGATTTCATGATCGCATCTTTGCTTATTTGAAGACTGATCTAAAACTTTTTTTGATTGGCATTCATCCCTGATATGCTGCATTATCATTGAATGCTAAAAAAAAAAGACAAAAAAACCCCAAACATTCTTCCTAATAATATTTGATTCAACAGGAAAACAAAAGTAAAAACAATTGACATCTTATATAGACAAACACATTCATATGAAGTTTCATGGAGTTACTGCCCCATACTGCACATTTTTAAGTGGACAATACAAATCCACTTTACCTTCAACTCTGGAGAAGTAATGCAGAATAACCTCCTTTAATTCTACTATTGAGAGATGTCACTTTTTCACAGAGTTCTAGTTATGTATTCACTTTCTACTGTGCTTGTTTTTTTTGTTTTGTTTTTTTTTCTTCTTCAAGCTAAGCGTTGCTGTCTGCATTGGATTCTTTGCGGCGTGGAGTCCATACGCCGTAGTTTCCATGTGGGCCGCCTTCGGAGAAATCGAAAGCATTCCCCCTCTTGCATTTGCAATGCCCGCTATGTTTGCAAAGTCGTCGACTATCTACAACCCGATGATCTACCTAATGCTGAGGCCTAATTTCCGACAAATCATGTGCAGGGACCTGGGAACGCTATTCCAAACATGTCTGAAGGGATGCCTCGTGTTCAAGGGCCAAGCGAAGTGCTGCTCGAAACCAAACCTCATGGTCAGACGTCGCACAGCTCACAGACAGACCAACCAGCCTCCCTTATCCATCTCCTCTACTCAGCCGCCTATAGCGACTCTGAGGGATCTCAGGTGCCAGAGGTGCCTGGACAATTTTGAATGCTTCAGACACTACCCTCAAATGTGTGGGATTGCTAATCCAGCCGCCAACACTGACTCATCAAAAGATCAGGAAACTCCGGTTTTGCAAACATTTAGCCAGATATGTGAGAGTGAGCATCCAAAGAAGTCCCTGATGGCCACCGTAAGGACATCAGATACAAACTACTTCAATATCAGTTTGGAGATGGTTCCCAGGTACACAAAGGAGGCTTGGCCCTGATAATGTTCAGAATGTGTCTGACATGTTTAGAAAATGTGGAAATATCCATCCATTCATCAAAGTGAGAGGCTTCACGTGCAATTTGAACCTGGAATCATCCTGCACCAGTGCCAACAACAAGAAGCTAATAACTGCCGTTCCGTACAGCCTGCAACAATTTTTTTAAGATTCAGGAATTTGTACTATACCGTTATGTCTTTTTTGACAACAGCTATGTCGTGTAACATGTTTGTCACTTTCTTTTTATTTGATTTGGCTATGGACAGAAACTGAGGAAGAAAAAAAAAAGTTATACTTTGGCTTTTTTTTTTTTGGTCATTTAATCCATTTCTGAAATCTTATTTCGGACTGTGCTTCGAGACTTAACGTAAAGATTAGGATCCATATTCTTTTAGGGTGAATTGGCTTAGGATAAAAAGGAACAAGTTTGGTCAAGTCTTTCACTAACTAAAACAGGGTTTTGATGTGATAAAAGAAAAATAGGTTTGAAGATTTAAACATTTCTTCTTTCATATAAAAAAAAGGCCAGTGATGCCTGCAGTTCTGAATTATTTATGAATTAATTACCTCCTGAATTATTGCTGTTGAAATAATTTTGGTGGTCTGGCCCCTTGGAAAGGTTTCCCCACAGCTTCATTTTGTCTCCATCTGTAAATAATGACTCTCACTGTGGTTTGTTCAAAGCCTTTGAAATGAACTTTTAAAACTGGAAACACAAACAGATATACAGACACACATGGACAATATTTATTGTAATATGCTTCCAGCGGAGCACGACCGACAAGGGCTTTGAATTTGTAGAAGCGTACCACTGATTGTGCAAATATACATAACCTTAACCTTAATAAAGCAGAAGTCCATAAAGCCAATTCAAAGAAGACCTGAACGCATCTCAAAACATGAGGAAAAGTCCGTCATCTACAACAGCTCCTAGAAACAGCTCATCAGAATGAAAATATTGTGAAAAATTACAGTAATTTTGCGCAATGAGCCGTCAAACAGAAAGGTGAGAAGTAATTCATGCTTACTTTTCACTCTCCCTGGGTTGACGTTCTTGCAGCTCAAAACAAGCCTTAAATTTACAGGAGAAAACATTTTGGTTTTTTTCCATCACTGCATAAAATTATTGTAGAAATATTGCACCACAAGATTTTTATGCTTTTGTATGTTCGACATTCGACATACCATTTTCTACTGTACTCATTATTTTTGACTCAGCCTATCTTGAAGGTTCAATTTAAACATGTTGCTCAAACAAGATGGGTTTTTTTTAATCATTATTATTCCACCACGTAACAAAAGAAAAAAAAAAAAAACAGCAGAAAACACCTATTAAGAACGTCAGTTTGGCTCAGACCACACATATGTAAAATCAGCTATAAAGATAATATTGAAGTAACATAATAAAAACAGTTTGCATATCATCTTTGTTTTATCAAAACTGGTCCAGCAGAAATTTAAAAGTGTTTTTTGAGATAGTTACAGTCATAATCAGTCAATGTGAACTTTTCTTTTTTTTTTTACTAAAGAGCAACACGCCAAAAAGGTTCACATGTCTCAAAACTGCTCATCATAATAACTACTAAAAAGTAGGTAGTATTTCAGATTTTAAAACCCGCCCAATACACTTACTGCTACAATATTGTTACACCATTTCCCATGAAATTAATAGTAAGCTGGCCTCAGTGGCTTAACAATAGTGCAGAAAATATGACCACTGTTGAACGAAAAGAGCGACAACTACTCTGAAGAATCGCACAAGTCCAGTATTTTCTGAATGACATCCACTTTTATATTTCCTTGAAGAGCTTGACAAAGCCTCCCAATTGTACAATTCAAAGATCCCTGCTTTCTTTTCCAGGATTCCAACATCTGGTGCACCATCTCCGGTAGGCCGTCGCGGTAGTAGTCGTGTTCTATGGTTTCTATTTCCACCTCCGTCAGGCCCAGGCGTCGCGCGCAGCGTTTCCATTTCATCCCAATGTTCTCCCTCAGCACTTCCAGCTGTGACTCTTTTACCACGTGGTCCGCTAAATGAAAGAGAAGGCAGTAACGAGTAAATGACGAGTCCTCAAACAGAGAGAAAATGCTTTAAGTACAATCTGTTGTGACAGCTGAGCTGCAGTAAATCCCTGGGCCAACACATTAAAGGGATAAGTGAAGTTCTGTTACAAGCAATGGTTTGATCAATCGTTTAGTTCACATGGTTTATTTTCTTCTGAAGAAGTTATTTTTTTACAGTAAATATTCATATTTACTGCATACCATGAAATACATTGTAAATAAAGATTTACTCCACACGCAGACCCGTTGCCATGGCAAACGACACCACACTGCCGCTGTCTATATTCTCTTATCGTCTGTGGTAAAAAAAAAAGGCCACTTTTGGAGCAGTTTCTGGTCCGCTTGCATCCACATACGCTTTCAAACCGCGCCAGAGTTCACTTCAGCCAAACCGTATTTTGAAAGAAGCTCCACTTTGTATTGTGATTGGCTTTAGCAAAAAAAGGAGAAGTGCAGCCACTCAGCCTTGAGACATTATCAGACTGGTTCAAATGATTTTTTTTTACTTATCTTTCCTACTCACAGAGTAACTCTAAATGCAGATTAGTCATCAAACATTCCCTTCTTCTTTAAATTCTGAATTTGATCTTTTCCTTATATGACCCAGATTAGCTCTGCTAAGTGTACAAAGGAAAAAAAAAGTATGCTTGATGGCAACATTTTTGAGTCAAACACGTCTTTTTGTTTAATTAAGTAAAAGAAGTTCTGCAATCTTCCATCTTTAAAGTTGTTATGAAGTTAACCTTCATGTGTGTCCTTGAAAAATGTTCAATCTATATTAAAAAATATATTACAGAGATCTTTGTTTGCTCCTACAGTTATTAGTACCTTGGTAACATTGTTCTCTGAATTAAAAAGTGGAAAAGGCTTGAAAAGGAAGCACAGTTTTTTTTTTTTTTTACACTTCCCCAGGAAGTTTAAAGCTTCTACAAAAAGCTTTCATGATCTCCAAAACTTCATTTATTGACTCCACTTTAACATGTTGGCATTTCTGTTTCATCTGAGTTCCTGCAAAACAAAACTATATGGCTCTGGGAAACAGAATAATCAACTTCAAACCTCAGGGAAAGGACCTACTAATAAATGTGTTTTATGTAATGAACGTGAAGATTTACCATATTTAAAGATGCTTTCTTGGATTGAAGAGGCAGTGTTGCCATCAAACAAACCCTGAGATAACTCACTGCTTCTAATGCTCATTGTGTTGTTGTTTCCTATCTGGATCCCACTGGCATTACGAATGTAGAGAGATCCTGGAACACACAAGTTAAACACCCCATAGAAATGCCGATCAAAAGCATAAATTAGGCGTCAGCGAGGAACCTGCTCATAGGAGACTCGGGGTTTACATGTACCTGTCTCCTGCATAGATCCGCTCTTTGAAGAGGTCAAATTATTGCCAGCATTTCGGTTGGGGTCGAAGGTGTCGGACACCGGGTAGATTGGACAGGACTGCTGGCGGTCCAGGGAACGTGGCTGCTGCTGGTCAAACTGCGACAGAGAAGGAGTGCTGAAAGACGGGTGCAAAAGCGAGTGATTAGACGAGTAGGAGGTTATGGAGCCATAGAGATCGGATGTGGGCCGACGGTAAGCCTCCGTCTGGCTGGTGGGCTGTTCCTGTTCTGGTTTTGTCCAAGAATGGACAGAGGAGTTTTCTTCAGCTGGAAGCCTAAGGCCATTGTCAGAAAAGTTGAAAGGGTTTCGAAAGAAAGGATTCGAGGGATTTCTCTGAAGGCCCTGGGCAGATTCGGGTTGGTTATTACAAGCGTAACTGCCATGCTTGTGGTAGTTAAACTCCCGGTCCAGTTTCTCCTCCAGCTCTGAGGGCGTCCTCAGCATCCTTGCATCCGTCTCAAGAGGGTCTCCAGATGGTTGATCATTGATGTTATGTAGGTCCTCAATGCTGGCTTCAACTGGCATTGATAAATCTCTGTGTGAACTCAAAGAAGCTGGACCATCTAAAAAAAAAAAAACAACAAAAAAAGAAAAAAAACAGGGAGGTTACATCAATAAAGCTGCTCAAACCTGTCAAAGATCAGCATAAAAAGTAAACTTTCAACTTTACCCACCTTGATCTGTAGCTGAAAAACTGTCGTGTGTCATTGATAATGATTTAATCTTCTCAACAAGCTCATCTGGACCTTCATATTGTTCCTGTAAAAATATAAATCCCGGAGGTAAAATGATTATTGAACATATTGACATTTTTCTTGGCAAATAAATTTACACCAGGTGTCAGTAAAAAGTAAACAAAACAAGTAAACCTATATATCAAGTTAAGCATTTAAAAAAAAAAAAAGGAATGACAGAGGTACAATGCAATGTACATATGAAGGAAGGAAGATACAAATAGACACAGAAAGATAAACACTGTACTCTTTTAGTATTTAGAAAGTGATCTTTCCAAAAACACTTAAGGAGCACATGCACACTGCTTCAGAAATACCTGGAATTAGCAGATACAATTTTTTCTGTGAAAACAACAAGTAATGAACACAGTGCCCTCTTGGCATGCCACTGAGGAATAAAAAAAGCCTGTTGAAGTTTGTTTGGACAGGCCGACTAAATGAGTGAAGGATGCAGTAAGGCCAGATAAGACTGAGATTGAACTATTTGGATGTCGTTACAATAACTACGTCTGGGGAAGAAATGGCACAAAGTCTTAAGTCTGGAGGTGGGAGCATTATGGTGGGGGGGCAGTTTTTGAACACATAATTGCAAAATCTTATTGATTAAGTGACTGGGGAAATCTATTGTGACATTCTGCATAAGAATCTGAAGACAAAATAATGGCTTTTTCAGGAAAGACAACTTGCAGCAAAGGAACCCAAAAGAGTGGCTAACATGGTCCAGTCAATCATTTGACTCGTGTCCATTCAAAAGCTTCCATGGCAAGAGCTGAAGACCAGAGCGCATGGAGGAGGTCCACAGAACCTTTGAGATTTGGTGACAGCATAATTTTTCCAAAGGAAATTACGCTAAATATGTAATTATTCCTTGTATCATTCCTCTGTATTTATACCTAACTTAATGTATTAATTTGTTTTGATGTCTTTGTAAGTGAAAACTACTTGGACTGTTACCAACATTTGGTGTTGATTAATTTCTTTGACATGGTTACAAATGGTAACCAAAAAAAATAAAAATAAATGTTAACATGTTCAATAGTTATTTTCTACACATATGTCGAATCAGAAAACTGTCAAAACTGGTTCAGGTTTTCCATTCATGCGACTTAAGATTTTTTTATTAGGATCATACTCACCTGCAAAAGGCATACATCTTCCTCTACAAGCGGTTCAAGCTTTTCCTTGTAGAAAGGAAGGAAGTTGTCATAGGCCTCTGCCAGAGAGAGATCATAGAAGAGAAAAGGTGAGTTCTTTATATCTGAGCGTATTTGTATTTTATTTTATTTTTTATTGTCTGTTTAAAGAGCTACACGTCTGTGCACTTGTTAGACAAAAACCTTCTGGTGCTTGTATATTCTGTCTGTGCATGTGTGGGTACTCCAGCTTCCTCTCAGTCCAAGAGGAAAATTAGAACAGCATTTCCGCTCATGCTCATAATTTAACATATAAAATGACACGATTAAAAAAAGCAACATAAAAACACGGCATTACTAAAGCTTTTAAATAAAAGTCCCAAGACCAAATAAAAGTGACTTATCAATGGGAGCAGGAGAAAAAAAACAACAACAAAAAAAACATTAAATAATAATAATAATAATAATAATAATAATAATAATGAATAGTAATGATGTGAACAATTACTAGGAGAGTCTTGTTTTTCTAGGATTATTTTTAGTAATCACCAATTATTGCTCTATATTAACGCAAAATGTTAATAGACTTCAAGCAAAAGTAAGATTTTAGCTTTCTTAGATAAAATATCAATATGTTCACGATTATCGGGCGACTATTATTGTACAAAATTGCTATGCAATTAAATGGGTTTTTTTTTTCATCTAATTTTTATTTTCATCTGTTTAACTGAGAATTACAAATATGTCGAAACGTTCCAATAAACATTTGTGACCAATATAGCCTTGCTTCTTTTCAATGACAGTGATGGGTCTTCTATTCATGAAGTCTGTTAGTTTCTAGATCTGTTGTCAGTCAACAGATCTAGACGTTGGGATGCTGGCGTCCTCAGTTGGGTTTCAGGTCAGGTGAGGACGGGCGCCATGCCATAGGTTTTTCATGTTTAACTCTTTTACTGGCTAGTCAAACAGAGGTGTACTTGGACGCATGTGGCAGAGAATTAATCTGCATAAAAATCATTGTCTTTTTTGAAAGATTCCGACTTCATCAACGCTTAAAAAACTGGCAAGCAGGTTTGAGAGTTGTATTTTGAGACCATCTTCAACTCAAAAAGGTCCAACCGTCTCATCTTTAATAATACCAGCACCCCACCTCCATCTTGTTGCTGTCTCAGTCGACAGATGGCAACAATGTGATTTAAAACAGCTTTAAATCAAACGATCAGAGCACGGAAATGTTTATTTCTTTCACTTCTTCACTCATCAGCAGTTTCTTTACTTTTATTACTTGTGCTCTGCAACCCGAGTCTTTGCGTTGCTAGTACTAGGGTTGAGTACCAGGGTGTCCACAAAAAAAAAAAAAGCATACCTTGAAACGTTGGTCTTTCTATGGGATCCTGAGCCCAGCATCTCTTCATAAGATCAATTATCTCTGCAGGCGTGTCTTCTGGGATGAGCTCCACTGCAGGTCGGTCACCGCGGCGAACGCACTGGCTAATATGGTCGTCACTCCTTGCATCTGCAGAAAGAGACCTCTGGTGACTGTTTGATAAAAGAATGGTGTATAACCTGCCTAAGACATTTTGTTGGACTCAGGTTAATCGTCACAGCTCACTTTCATATGGTTCTTTCCCGGTCAGAATGACCCAAACCACAATGGCGAAGCTGTACACATCAGACTTCACAGAAGAAGGTGTATTAATGCTCTCCAGGTGCTCCGGGGCCATGTAGCTTAATGTGCCAGCACCTCTGTCCCCAGATGTCGCCCCCCTGTGGCTCTTCCTGCGAGACTCCTGTCTTGTGAGTTTGTTCCATGCCTGGCAGGTGGCCAGGCCAAGGTCAGCAATCTAAGCACAGCAGAAGAGGTTGTTTTACTTATTCTTTATTTACTTATTTTTCTTACATGAACTGACAAAGTAATTAATGCATAATAAATGCTTTGTGTATCGCATACTTTGATGTGAAAATCCTTATCCACCAGAATATTTTCTGGCTTTATGTCCTTGTGAATGACATGCCGCTCTGTCAGATACACCATCCCCTCCAGGATCTCTAAGATGATTCTTCCCTTAATGGAGATTGGCACAGCGACCTAAGAACAACACAACAGCATAGTAATTCTACAGATTAAAATAGATAATCGTTTCAAGACACACATATTTAACACCACTTCCCTATGCTGGCCTTAGACTGACCTTCTCCAGCATGACCAGCAGGTTGCCTCTGGGTAGAAGCTCTATAATAAGAGAGCAATCTCTGTCCTCCATGATCACGCCAAGCAACTTGACCACGCGCTTGTGGTTGAGGCTTGCCATGATACTTCCCTCCTCCAGCAGCGACTTTTTGTTTTCTCTGGGCGGTAAAGTGAAAACAGAAGGCCTGATTTTAAATAAAGGCACTCCAGAAACATGCATGGTGTCTGTCACACAGGGACACCGGATAAAAAGCATTGTATGGAAGAACACTATATTTCTTCGTCTTACAGGGAAACGCATGACACAACTGCAACTGCAAACCTATCAAGACATGATTTCCCTCTTAAAATGTCATGCCAGGCAAAGACAGTATCAATCCGAGAAGCAGACAAGAGATATGTTATAGCTCTGAGGGACGTGCGTAAATCAACAGTGCAGGAGGGAATAATCTCTAAAAACAGCTATAATTTGTGCAAAAAAATATCTCATTTATGGAAGTTTCATGAAGAAAGATGCTCTCCTGAGATTCATCATTTCTGTCTAAATGCAAAACTCTGTGTGGCAGAAAATGAACATGGCATATCACCATAAATGTACCAGCCACACTGTTAAACATGGTGGAGGCAACATCAAGCTGTGAGGATTTCTTCAGCAGGATCAGGGAAGCTGCACTGAGCTGATGGGAAAGACTGATTGAAATGAGTACTTGCTCAATCAATGATGACCTGCTAATAACTGAAAGAGATTGGGGCAGTTGTTCTTCTTCCAGCAGGACAACAATCATAAACAGCCAGAGCTACAGCAGAATGTTTAAATCAAAGCATATTTGTGGTTGCATTAGGCCTGAATTTAATTCAGAATCTGTGGCAATACTTGTGAACTACTGATGTTAGTAAAGGTTCTCCCTCTAATCTGACTGGTCTTTAGCTATTTTACAGAAGAAATAAATAAATTGATTTTTCAGTTTTGAGGTGTGCAAAGTTGCTAAAAGTAGTAAAAATAATTGCAATAATTGGTCTTTAACCAATTATTGCTTGGTTAAGCTTGGTTAAGCAATAATCAACCAATTATTGCTTAATAATTAACCAATTATTGCTTAGTGGTCATGGTCATTTACCGCCCATGACCACTGACTCATGGGCGGTAAATTGCTGTCACAAAAATCCATCAATGTACAATAATATTTAAGTGAAAGAAAATATGAAAGATCCAATGACTTTTGCAAGACACTGCAGATAAATAGCTTGTATGAACAAGGTATTTATACACAAGGTATCTATCTGAGGTCTTTAATACTGCAGAAAGATTTTAGATGGAACATGTTGATAAAAAAACACCAATTTGATTAATGTAACTTCTAACACATGAAAGTACGGCATTTCCCTTTCTCACCTGCACTTCCTGAATGCATTTGTGGGCAAAGCTGCACATGAAATAATGCAAAGAAAGTTGTATGACAGCATCTGACTAAAATAAAATTTTAGGCTGCCAATGCCAGTCTAGTAACTGTTAATGGCAATGCATACATGCGATGCCACATTGCTGTAATAGACATTCTTAGAAGAGCTTTAAATGTAGGTGTTGCTTCTGGTTTGAAAAAAAAAAGGATGTCAGACATCCGCATTTCAGATGGACCAACATCTCATTCTGAATGAAAAGGAAGTGATCAAAAAAGAAATCTCTGCATGCTTTTTCACAGAAGAATCATAATTTGTGATACTTAACACGTCTCTTTGCATATCTGAAAAGCACACCAACTTCCTATTTTCTTCTCTCTTTTTTTGCACTTCTAGATTAGAAATACTTTCTTTAAACAGACTGTACTCGTGATACACGTTAGAGGAAGGGGAATACCCAGTCTGGTGGTGGGCACATTGAACACTTACTCGTTGCGAAGAGGACCTGTATACACGGTCTTCAACACCACTTGGCCCAGGGTAGCATGGTAACACAAATAGACCTCTCCAAATCCTCCATAATCCAGAGGTTCTCTTTTGATGAGATCAGTTGATCTCATATGAAGCGAGATCTCAGGCGCGGTAGCCATCACCGCTGCCAATAACAAGACACTGTCGGAGTTACAAAAACTACTGGTCAACAACGTAAAACAAAGTGGTTAAAAATTTAACAGACAGTTAGTCATGCATAAAAATAAGCAAATATTATAAACTACATGAATGGCCCGGTGAATTACTCACCCGTATCACTCAAAACACTGTGACAGTCTCAAGAGGAAAAAGCTAGAAGCTAGGTTTTATGACTGAACAAACTTTGGCTTTCTTTACTTTACTTTTTACCAAAACACGAAACTGATTAAAGTGTCTTATAGCATTAATACCGAAACATAAATATAAAACAAATATTAAAAACTGCCTTAAAATCCAAATAAAGTCACACAATCTTTGAATTTCCGGTAAAGGGTCGTCAAACATCGAAGTTAGACGCGAAACAAACATCAGACTACAAACAGGCTTTACAGATCGAGGTCAGAAAAATACACCGAGAGGTTGACTAGTAGATTTTAGTATGCGATGCTTTCAAATGACTCAAAAGTGCATTTACAGTATACGCAATGACATACCGACTCCACCTTTCTGTTATCTTTTTCTTTAAAAAATATTGCTGAATTCTTCTGAGAAGTAGTTTCATATTAGCGTTGGATTCACTCCCCAGTCGAAGCCATACGTCAATTAGTCCGCCATATTGTAAGTGGCAAGTTCGCCTTGACAACCACATATTTGCTTAAAAACTGGGGGTTTTACAAACTAACTTACTAAAACCAACCAAATAAATAAATAGAAACTGAACAGCCCATGAAATATACTAATATAATTTAGTAATCTGACTTTTAGTCAGTAAGATTACTACAATTAATCTTACTTTATCTCTGAAGATTTCTGAAGTCATAGCAAACAAGTTAATCCAAGTTTACATCGCAAAGATAACCAATGACACACTCACTACACTTAAGCATAACAGTTTTCTTTAAATTATATTTAATGTTAGACTGAACAATGACTCCTTTGATGGCTGGGTACAGGATGCACTCCAGCTCTCATCCAATAACCCCTGAAGATAGTTGAAACCAGAAGTTTAGATACGCTGGATTAAAAAAACAACAACAAAACTAACAAATTATTTCTCTTATGTCTGAGGTTAAATCAGACCAAACTTCTCTTGTCAGTTAGAGTTACCAAAATGAATTCTGTTTGCTAATACCACAATAATGAGAAATAACATGTCAGATCTACTTATTACTGTCTTCAAATTCAAACATTTATATACATTCCCTTAGTATTTAGTTGGCTTTGAACTGTATGTCTTGGTTCAAATTTGGGGGGTTTTCATCCACCATCCACAAGCTTGTCACAATACTTTGGAGGAATTGTGGCCAATTCTTCATTACAGAACAGATGTAAATGAATCAGGATTGTATGCCACCTCACTCACTCATGTCGATTCAGATCTGCCAAATTGCCTACAGGATTGAGAGTAGGCATTTATGATAGCCGTGCCAAAATCAAGGTCAAATTATTCATTTGGAAGAGCCATTTTCCACCCAGATTTAACTTCCTAGCTGGTGTCTTTTGATGTTGTTTCAATATCTCCACATAATGTTATTTCCTCATAATGTGTATATTTTATGAAGAACACCAATTTCTTCTGCAGCTAAAAAACCCCCCACAACATAATGCTGCCACTTCCACAATTCACAGTTGGGTTCACCTGTCACTTTCCTGGTGACAGGTGAACCCAACTCATGTCATGATATCTTATCATGTTTAAGCTTGCATAATTGTTTGAACAGATGAACACACCAACTTAACACTCTGGGAAATTATTTCCAAAGATGACCCAGACATGTGC
This sequence comes from Poecilia formosa, assembly GCF_000485575.1. Taxonomy (NCBI): domain Eukaryota; kingdom Metazoa; phylum Chordata; class Actinopteri; order Cyprinodontiformes; family Poeciliidae; genus Poecilia; species Poecilia formosa. Next base: position 3,728,916 of record NW_006799966.1, on the reverse strand, counting down.
AGCACCACAATTCTTTTCATGACATTTTGGCTGATTGTTTTTTTACTTTATTGTGTCAAACGAGAAAGAAGTGTATTGGAGGTATGTCCTTAAAATACATCCACGGGAGTGCCTCCAATTAACTTAGATGAGTCAGTTAATTTATCAGAAGTTTTCAAAGCCATGACGTAATCCTCTAGGCTTTCCTTCATTGTTTAGGTCAGAGGTTCCCAAACTGTGGGGGGGCGCGGGAAGCCGTCTGGATGAAAAAAAACAAAAAAAAACATGAACACTGTATGCGCTGGGTTTTTACCTTAGAATGGCCAACTCTCTGTTATTCCTATGTCAATTTGATACAGTAGAGGCTTCCACACTTCCCATATTTGGGTCCTCTGTCACTTTTATCAGCAGTTAAAACTGTTTAATCCGTTATTAACATGTTGTAACCTGTTTTTCCGAGCCGCCTTTAAACGCAACAAGAGCGCTACGACGCTCGGGCTGGGTTTACACCTGTGAAGGAGACCTGCTGCTGCTGTGCGGAGCTACGCAGGTTTGTGTTAGAATCACGGCAGCAAACCAGCAAAACGCAAAGAACTTTTCACAGTTTTTCCCTCCAAACTAACCGATTGAGTTGAGTAAAGCTGTTGGATGCAGGTAATGTTAGCTAAAATATGACTAGCTAATATCAATACAGAACCTTAAGCTTAACAAGTACCTTGAAGGCTGCCCATTGTGGTGTCTATTTTCATCTACTGATTTTCCTTTTCCCCCCCAAAAAAGTCGATGCCCCCCCCCCCCCCCC
>NW_006799966.1:3711074-3728033 GCF_000485575.1 Poecilia formosa | reverse complement strand
CATAAATTATTCTGCAGTAAACTTTTGATTTAAAACAAAAAACATACATCTCTGACGTATTCCTTCTCATAATATTGAGGAATTTAGAAAAAAAATATTATTATTATTTTTCTTTTCTAACCAACCTCAAACAAGATGAAGTTCTCATTTAACTTCTGTGTGGAATAAATGATGTATGTTTGTGACTTTGTTGCCACCTAGTGGTGAAATTAATTATTTTAACATTTTACAACTAGAATTTTACAAGACAGTATTCAATTATTTTATTAAGATTCGACATTAATCCAAATATATTAGCATGCAGGTGTATTGTCAAACTATGTTGAGAAGCCTAAATGATTATGCTGACTTCAGACTTGTACATGCAGCAAATACAACAACAGGCCTATTCGATATAGTTATCACAGCACAAATGGAATTTTACCATTGTTCAAATGAAAAATAAATAAATAAATAAATAAATAAATAAATAAATAAATAAATAAATAAATCTAGTTCATTGATAAAACAAGCATTTATGTGAAACTAGAGCGGGAAACCACCTGTGTTGTAACCTCTGGGAGTGTGGGCGAAGACTGACATGCAGGCCTACATTTTGGGCTGCCTATCTTCAAACACCCACACTATAAATTCCTCCTTTTTGCACACTAAAGCCACAACAAAGCAGTATCATATTTACCTGTCTTGTGTTGTGTCAGTTTAGTGGCTTATGTGTTTTTCTGTTTCTTTTTTTTTTTTTTTGTTACTCACAGGCATTGCTGGTAATCTGTAGGCTATTGAGAAACTTCTCCACCTGTCTGTTATATGTAACAAGTACCTGAGCTTTGTTACTGACAATTACATCAGCAAAAATGGTTAGCTGATTGCAATAATGGAATCTAATCTATGCTTCTAAATTTTGGTGGCATATTTGATCATCAGATGTTTTGTTTTTCCTATATACTTGTATTAGATTTTTGCAAACTCTTTTGCTGTTCTTTAGAAGTTCATTTGATTTTTTTTGTTGACCATGCAATACAAACATTTAATAAGCACTTCACGTAAGATATCCATCACCTCTTGTCTACTACGTACGCCCACTGTCATTCAAACATTAGCCAAGCCAACTCACTGCATCCGAGGAAGTAGAAGCAATCGGTGAGGCTAATGTGGGGCAGTGGGTAGCAGAACTTCCTGTTGATGTTTTTACAAATGATGATAATAATCAGAGCAGCATAGTCATGTGCCATCACTCTGTAAAAGTCACACAGTTGTTTCCTATTATGACTGCCTTTCGGTCTGTGTCTGTTTTGCTCAGAGAGAATTAGGTTGCTCTTGTGAGTTAATGGTTGTGATTAAAAAAAAAAAGAAAAAAAGAAAAGCAAAGGCAGGTAAAACTTTCTGGTAAAACTGATACGTTTGGTGAAAAAGCATTTGCTTATTTACAGTTTTATTTATTTATTTGCACCTAAATGTCACAAATCAACAAATACTTTTAAACATAAGACATAGGTAACCTGACAAAATACAGGAAGTTGTTTTAAAATTATCTTTATTAAAAAATCTATCGAAACCAACTTCGGTCTATATAAAAAGTAAATGGCCCTTAAACCACAAAGCTGGTTGTGTCAACCCTGGCAGCAACATCTTGATATGATTTTTTTGTTTTTGTTGCAAAATCTGTCAGTGAATCTGTTATACCACTGTGGAGGATTATTTTTGCAGAATTATTGTAATTCAACCACCTTTAAGGGTTTTCAAACATGATGATGTTTGAAAACCCTTCAAACATCATCATCAACATGGGACTTAATGCATCTCAGTCACATTAAGTCCCAACTTTGACCTCCAGAATATCTGTTCTTTTTTACCTTTTAGCGGAAGACTTGCTGTTGTGCTGTGGCTCATTGATCTTCTGTCAAACCAAAGTGAGTTTGTGGTCAAAAACTGATGGCTGGACATTCGCCTTTGGGCTTTTCTTTTTCATTGACAACAATACATTGACTAGATACTAATGAAGCAAAGTGACTCCAGACCATCTCACCAATAACATGTTTAACTGATTTATTTCTGAACCTCATTGTTAGGGTTATGCCACATGTGAATATAGACATTCATAAAATACCACTGTAGCTAAATTGTAAATATTTTGCTACAGTACTGGGTATAAGTTACAGCAGTAAATTTGCATAGATCTTGGTGTGGCACTCAGTAAATGTAAAATTCACAAAACCCGTCTATGCAGATTATGCTTTATGATGATTTTCATGATCTAATCAAAATAAAAATCAGGAAGTTTTGTATTCAAACATTTCTCAGTTTCACGTCAAAATTATGTATTTACTAAGAAGCCAGTCATGAGTTCCTACAACATTGTCCCACAGGCATCGCTATCACTCTTCTCTTGTTGGTGGACATTATAGTTTTTACGAAGACGTCTTTGCAAAGCCGTTTCACCTGTGATACTACAATTCCCAGCATTCCTTGCGTGAAGAAGCTCTGGCAGTTTGCTTAATCGCCTCAGCCTCACTCGTATTCAGGCTGCCGCCTTTACTCTCACTGAAAGTGAGAATTTGGAAGCGATTAAAGGCGGGATACAGATCTCTAGCGAACAAGGGTACACTGTGCGTTATATATTTGTAGTGTTGGAGTTCCGACTCGGAGTTACGGCATGGGGAACGGCATCAATAAGGTACTAGTTTAGCTGGTAGACTACGCAAATAAGTTTCTCGTGTTTATGTGTGTTATGTGTATGAGAATAAAGTTACCTAACCAGATATGATGTATTTATTCATCACGTTCTCTTTGGTGTTGGAAAATTCTTAGCTGTTTCCCCCCCCCTCCTTAAGGTTCTTCCAGATTTGTACTTGGGAAACTTTAAAGGTGTGTTGAAGCTTTTTCTCCTTGGTCCCTTTATTTGCCCACTCTTTTCGATGTTGCTTACTGTGCTCCTGTCTGTTTTCCTCAGATGCAAGAGATAGAGAACAGTTAGCCAGAAACAACATTACACACATCCTGTCTGTTCACGAGTGTGCAGCTCCTATGCTACCGGTGAGATGCTCCCCTGTTTTCCTGTGATGATGACACCTGGCTCTCAGCTGGTTCTACTAAAATCATGGATCTTCTTGCAGAGCAGGGAGATACATGTAGCAAAAGAGAAGTTGACTCCAGTTAGAGAAAGCCAACTGACCAAGCTGTCCAGAAGTGCAACCACCAATCACTGTAGTTCTCTCTCTGGTGCTTTTCAGAGTATCCTGCACCGTGCCAATCATCAGCAGCCGATGTAGTCATGGTGTTGTGCTTAGCTGTCAGCTTGTGTAGGCGTCAGAGTAGGCAGTTGTGCTTGTTGTAGCCAGTATCCACTGTGCAGTGTTCTTTCATGGAACATCAAAATGAGTCCTAAGCTGCTGTACATTTTGCCATTCTGAAATGCGGTTACATTTATTATTGCACACGTAAGGATAGCTCTGAAATAAATTAGTCTTTTGTTGTGTTAAGCCAGAAACGTTGATTAACTTAAACAAGTGAATGCTTCATATTCTGTTATTTTAAATTGATTGTTAGGGATACCAGCAATTTTTTTTTGTTTATTTATTTTTCTTGATTTTGTGTTAGTTTTGGTTTTGTATTGTTTCGTTTACAAATTGGAAAAAAAAAAAAAAAGTTATTAAAGAAAAGCTGAAATGTCACCCACATTTTGCCTATGTTTTAAATAAATCCAGTTGCAAGAATGACGGTATGATTGTGAAACCATATTTGTGACAATTTGGACGTTATGTTACTCCAAATTCTTAAGGGCAGCCAACAGGTAACCAGTGTGCTTTGTCCACCAGGAGATGACCTATCTCTGCCTTACAGCAACAGACATACCCTCACAGGATCTGTAAGTACTATTCACGGAGCTCAGCATGCAACAATGGAAAGGCGAGCCAACCAGAAAGAGGGCGTTCACATAGGGCTGTGATCTGTGGGTGTCTTCATTTTCCATAAGTTAACTTGTAAATGATATGATTTCACAAGTTTAATATTTGACTGTGAACTCAATCTCTCGCATGGCAAAAGTAACACAACCACATTCAGTTGCTGATGAGCAACTGTTCCTTTGACATAAATAAAGGTTACATGTAAGGGGTTTTACTTTTTCATAATGTTTTTTTTTTCCCAATGCAAATTCTAATGCTGGTGTTAGAAGTATCCAAAGAATCTCTTGGAAATTGACTAACTTCAAGCACAGAAGTCACACAATGAACATTACTCTTTTGAGGACAATGGTGCCAAGATGATGCAAAGAAGCTCATTGGGACAACCGTAAAACTATGTCAGTAGGATTTGTAAGCACAGTGATTCTAAAATCTGTCCATCCATCTGTCCATCCACGGCCACCTGGATTTGTTTTGATTTTTTTGTAGTTATCAACAAAAGTACACAGTGAATGAAAGTTTCTTTAGTTAGTGTTGCCATATTTTTAGTGTTTTTTTGTGAAATGCCAGTTTTAACGAGCAAAACATGATGGCAATGACAGCGTTATTTTTTGCTAGGCTAGGTTGATGTACAGGGCTTCTAAAAGATTATTAAACATTTCCTTGCATACATGCAAAAAAAAAACATTTAGTAATTTGAATTGGCTTTTGAACATGAAAAACTGGAGCTTCTTGCTGAGCTACAAAGGAAGTTTGTTGTTATCCCGTTCCTTTTGCAAGATTTTTAAAATGTGTAAAGTCTGCAAATGTGATCAGATGTGTAAACGAATAATTAGTTGTCATTGTAGCGCGTGTGCATAGTTCTCATTGTACAACTTGTGATGTTCCCATAATATTTATTGCGGTCATGACCTATAATAACAAGTTTCATTTACATATTTTATTGCCCTTTTAGAACTCAGCACTTTAAAGAGAGTATAACGTTCATGCACGAGTGCCGGCTGAAGGGAGAAGGCTGCCTCGTTCACTGGTGAGTTCAAAATCACTTTTCCATCATGACTTTCATCATACCTTGGATTCCAGAATATAATTTTGCACAGTTATGTTATTTTCCATGAAGTCACAAACTTAAGTGTGTGTTTAGTTCTTTTACATATCTGATTACTGCTCTCACAAGTGAAGCCATGTGTAACTTCTGCACTGGCAAGATTAAAAAGAAAAAAGGAAGGCTTATTCTTGAACTTCCCAAAACAAAGTACTGTAACAAGTTTTACCACATTGTGTTTGTGTGGTGCGATAGCTCACTTATGTGTTAAAAGAGTACAACTATATTTGGTTGGACAGAGGGTCTTCTCAGAAATCCATTTGGCTATTTATAAAGGCGTCTCGAGTCAAAAGTTTCTCGACACAAAAACATGACTTCAAAGAAACCTTTTCTAAAAGCTACTAATTTATAGCAAACTTTTAATGTGTTTATTTAGTCAGTATTTAGATCTTACTTCCACTTTAATGCCCAGTAGTTCCTGAGTTTCATTTTCCATGTCTGTCACTCTGTACGATACTATATGATTGGTATCACATTTAATGAATATCCATTTTTGTATCAAGTCACAAAATGTCTTCAACGTCTTCTTCAGTTCTGTTTCCTTTGAATATCTTCAACTCTGCAAAGTTTACTTTGTTTCAGTTGCCTTTCAAATGAATGCTGGCAGAAAGTGAAGCATTTTTTTTTGGGGGTGTTCTGGTCTGAGATTACCGTACTTCATGATTATGCTTGTCCAGTGAGTGTGGCATCTGTGTTTGCCAGTGTAATCTAGGAGGGTGTCGACATATGCAGAAAATGCATGCTGCTAACTGAGACGGCCATATCCATGTCGGCCTATAGCTGTTCATCAGTTACAAAACGAGCATTGAACAGCACTGCTGAGTCCGACCTTTAAAACTCCTCTCAGAGACTGCTTTAGCTGGGTGCATCTTAATTAAGCCTCTTCTAAAAATGCACTTTTCATTCATGTTCCAAAAATACGCATGTTTCATCATGACAACTGTGATGAAACATGCCACAATTGTGACATGTTTCTGATCTGACTCACAGAGAAACGGTTACTCAGAAAGCACACATGACAGAGTATTTAGTTTCATTTTTGTTTTAAATTCAAATTCATTGTGTTGCCACAGTAACCATATTGCTGCATCCTTACTGTGTGTTGCAAACGCATGCCTGCTTTTTATACTTCACATTTTACTACTGTGACACTACAATTCCTATTGCAGATAAAACTCAGGAGGACTACCAAAACAAAACTGGCCGTTTCCATGAAATATTTCAACCAGTACACTCAGTGAAGTGAAACATAACTTCCTGTAGACTTTCATAATAAGAGTCGTTATGAAAAATATGTGCAGTCGTAATGAAAAATAAGTCCAAAACTGTTTAGAGTAGCTCAATTTTTTTTTTTTACGTATAAAGACATAAGAGTTTAGATATTAGGTACATTATGTCCATGTTATTCATTAAATTACTTTTTTTTTAAATATAATATGTCATTTCATATAAAGACTTTGTTGCGAATAAGTGAACATACTCTTGATTTTTCTTTTTGTCATATTCAATACATTTAAGCAAAACCATGATATTGATAATTATAATGCATTTGCTAACAATAATAAACAGGCAACATTTTCAGTTTGTTACCTGACAAAAGTCATGTTTTGTTCGTGTGGCACTGTTCAATTCAGCTTCCCATGGTACCTCTAGAGGAGCTGCAGAGTTGCCTTTAACAGATTCTTCTCAGAATCTGTTAAAGACTCTGTAAACATGACATAAATGGATATACTTTATTAATTCAAGAAGGAAACTCACATTCAGCACAGCCCAACCAAATAGACATACATGTGTCTGAGGCTGTAGCCCTTCACTCAGAGGGGAGGAGCCACCCTTTAGAACATCCGTTAGCTTTCCACTGCACAGATCGGGCCTTTGCACCATCAACCTAAGCAGACTTCTAGTGCTACAGCAGAGTGGCTTAAAACAAAGCACATTCATGCAATAGAATTGGTTTCATTGGTTTTTGTCAAACTCTGAAGAACTTGAAAACAACTTCATCACAAGATAGGAACAGTTATTGAGACATGCGACAAAATGTGGTCATGCACGGCATGTATTCAGGGGAGCTTAATACAAATGCAAGCCACATGCTTTTGTTTTTTTTTTCTTGTTTTAAAAAAAATAAAATTATGAATCTTTTTTTTCTCTCCAATTCACATACACTATTTGGCACTTGTCTGTATCAGCACAAACTTCACTCTGTAGGTTATTTATATATTCTGTTTTCAACCAGTCAAGTCAAAGTCTCACTCTATAGCGTCTCTCATTGCTCACATCTCTTATTTCCTCAACCCCTCCGCCCTAAAACGGGTCACATCTGCTGACCTGCTGATGAAATGATATGCAGCTCTTTCATTGCAGAATTATTGTCTTGTTTGCTGTTATAATATTCAGAAATACATGTTTAATTTAAATGAAACTTAAATACAACACATTTGTGTTTTTAGCATTTGAACAGTTTTCTGTAGGTTGGTGGTGGAACAGCAACAGAACAGATTGAATTTCAAAAATGTAGTCGTTAGAAGAATTTTGTGAGATAACAATAATATATAATGAACTCAGTGTGTATAATTTTAAAAAACATATCTTCTGTTTTACCTAATTCAAACAGATAATTAATGAAATGTAGTTTTTTGTTGTTGTTTTTACCAAAATGCAGGTATATGGCATATTGGTGAAAGGTGAAAGTCATGTAGTTTGGTTTTCCCTCAGTTTGGCAGGCGTGTCTCGCAGCGTCACCCTGGTAATAGCCTACATCATGACATTGACAGGCCTGGGCTGGCAGGACGCGCTCAATGCGGTGAGAGTCGTCCGGCCCTGCGCCAACCCCAATTTGGGTTTCCAGAGGCAGCTGCAGGAGTTTGAGGATACTCAAGCTGAAGAGGTAGGTTGTATGAGAAAGTAATTGCTGTTTTTTTTTTTTCTTTTCTTTTCTTTTGTAACACATAAAACAGAGAAAAAAAAACATTTGGATCCTTTTAGACTTCGAGATTGTAGCTTCAGATTCAAAAGAAAGTGATGGAAATGGGTGATCAATGCCGTTCATGTGTCAAAGTACATCTTTAACCTCACTCACTTTTGACTTAAAAAAGTGCATCTAATTGCATACTGTTAGTTGGTGGGTTTATAGATTGAAAAAAAATGGGAGTTCTTCGTTTTCATACAAGTAATAAAGATAGGGGCGGGGGGGAAATCAGATTTTTCAGACCTGCAGATCATACAACTGATCTGATTTAGGGGAAAAAAAAGTGAGTTTCTAATTGAAAATTATCTGTGCATGTTTTGTAGTTTTTGTTTACCTTACTCCAATCTTTCTTTCTCTCCCCCTTAAGTTCAGGGAATGGTTTCAAATGACATACAAGGACAACCCCTTCAATGATACTGCCGAGATCCTTAAGCTACTGGGCAGGCTTCCCTGATGTCAACAAGGTGGGAATGGAAAACCATGTGTCTACTCCTCCTGAAGGTATTTGAACTCAGCTGAGATCTTTTGCAGCTCAACCAAACTGACTGTGGCATCCTGAAGAGGTTTGCACCCGGGTGGAAGTCTAACACACTCTGAAATGCACTGTTCTCTGAATCTTTCCTACACATTCAATTCAATGACTGTCATGGACTTCTTACATGCATTGCATCTGTTTCTAGAATTGAACTGTTTCTAAGATTTGTTTTGTGTTTTTTTTTACTTGCAAATGTTTTTTTTTTTCTCCCCAATGTGTCTGTGTGATCTGAAATTGATAAATAAAAAAAGTAAAGCCAACTGCTTGTGTAGAGGTTGTCGGTCGATGGTCTGTCATGTTGGAGGTGATAAGACACTCTACGCCTTTTGTTACTTGGTTTCCTGGTTCTCTTCCTGTTTGTCTCATGTGCAAGGGAGGTCATGCATGGTGGCATTACAAACATCAAGATCACACCCTCTTATAAGATTTGGGTTTAGTTATTTTCATAAGCTGCAGAACAGCAATAAAAGTTATATTTTACTTTTAAAATTTACCATGAATTATATATTTGGCATAATGACATGGTGCGACCACTGGGTGGCAGTATTACTAATGGACAAAGTCTGATTTGTGGCGTGTGTGCGTTTTTTTTTAAATTTTGAAATGTGTGTATTTTTATTGTTATTATTATTAACGTATTTTGCGGATGTCATACATGAATTCAACATTATGTTAACGTTACATGTTTTGTACGTATTTCCACAAAGGATAGCTTGCAGTTGAAACTAGTTTGGACTTGAATGGTGTTATAAAATAAACACGGGGGATATTCATGTGACTGTACAGGTATGATTGTTCCATTTCGTCCTGATCTCCTCCGCTCAGGGTGTCGCTAAAGGGATTCCCCACCTGAGAGCTGCGTGGGTTGAGTTGAGAGTTTTACAGAAAAGAAGTTGCGTTTGCTCCTCATCTCCTCTTGAACCTCCGACAGACTCCTCCCAGTGAGCAAAAAAAAAAAAAAAGACGTGATAACGTTTATAGGACCCCGAGAGCCGCATTAGAGATTTCCGCGGTGGACCCTACATCTCTAAAGGTAAGCTGCAGCAGATTGATTTCAAATTATAGTCAGAATGCAAACTTTTACTGCATCAGGTCAACAAAAAAAAAAAGTTTCTGTCAGGAGAACATTTCTACACTCAGGGAAGAAAACGCTACACTTTCATCAAGCATTCTTGTTAAGATTATAATGTAATACCTAGTCACCACTTAAAATATTTTCTAACCTCCTTCATTTATTGTGTTTAAGCTTTTCATAGCTTGATGAATTATTCACGCATTTGACATAAATGAGTCAGATTTATTTATTTATTTATTTTGACAAAACCATCAAACGTGATGAGGAAAATCACTCATTTCAGCATCCATGTCTTCATCCTTTAAACTCTAAATGTGCATGCACAGAAGTGAATGTATGGATGGCATGTAACCAAAGTGATGTGATGTGATGTGATGTGATGTACTCCAAACGACAAATCAGGTGGCCTAGAAACCAGTTTGTATTTATTACTAAATGAACATTTGGTGCTCTTACATTAAAATACTGCATACGATTAACTGGAAAGTTCAATTATAACTCGCCTAAACTAAATCTGGCAACTCAACATCTTGTATCCTATTTGTTTGTCAAAGTTTTCCTGGAAGCATTAGGTGTAATTGTAAATATCTTAATGTTGCCCCATTTCTGCTCTGCATCTCATTTTAATTCATTTGTTTGCAGAGATGAACCTGGATGAAGACGGTGGTCTGTCGGGCAGTTGCGGCAATGGCAAGCTGAGGCAGTGGCTCATAGAGCAGATTGACAGCAGGAGGTATCCTGGCCTGGTTTGGGAAAATGAGGAAAAAACCATCTTTAGGATTCCATGGAAACATGCAGGAAAACAGGACTACAACAGAGAGGAGGATGCTGCACTCTTTAAGGTCAGGCAGTTCTGTCTTTACCTGCTGCCTCATGCTGCAAAAGCAGATATAATGCACAAAATTCACAAGTAAAAAATTAAACAATCAAAAAAAACCTTAGTAAATTTTAAGATTTTCCTTAGCAAAAGCTAATTTTTGCTCGATTAACATAGTCTCAACTTAGTTTGTCCCAGAGAAAGAGGAAGTTAGAAATAAATCTAATCAGTTCTTGAATTTTGTGATTCTGCTGTTAACAGGCTTGGGCGATGTTCAAGGGAAAGTTTAAGGAAGGAGTTGACAAACCTGATCCCCCCACATGGAAAACCAGACTACGCTGTGCCCTTAACAAGAGCAACGACTTTGATGAAATAGTGGAAAGAAGCCAACTGGACATCTCAGAGCCATACAAAGTTTACAGAATCATCCCAGAGGGGACCAAAAAGGGTGAGTGCTAAAAGCTGTTCATGCAACCCTAGCAGTCAACATGTAGATCAATTACATGTGCATTGAAGATGAGAGAAAGTGGTAAGTGTAAGACGATTTGTGGTTAGGTTTTGAAAGCAAATCATAAAATCTGCTACGAGCCCGTGCAGTTGCAAAAAACGCTTGAAGTACGCCCGCGTTTTACACAGCAACGAACACTGTTTATACTCTGCTGGTTATTTTTCACATACATTTTGCACCACTGCTGATTCTGGTGAGGCAGGAAGCACAGGAAGCAAACGCATGAACCAAAAAGGCCGTAGTGCTTTTTTTAGAGGGCTACGGTTACTAAGCGCAGAGTGCACAGAACACAACAAGACAACCTCAGCCTTGCATAACTAAGTTTCTACCATCATACAACAGCCATTGTCACACATGAGCAGCTTTGGCTGCATGGACTTTATGTTAATTGACTAACTTGATGCACTCTGTGTTCCGTTGCACTCTGCAAGATATCCCCTAAATAAAAAGAGCAAACTGTACATGTGCACGAAACACCTTTATTCTGCACGAAACACCTTTATTCTGCACGAAACATCTTTATTCTGTGAATCAAACAAAGACTGAGCCACAGTATCATTATTGATTATTATTGCAAAATCCATATTAACTCACTGAGTGCTGTTAATCAGTTAGTTCTGTTAAATGAAATAATCTGGATGCAATTTTTTATTTCTTTTGAGATTTGAAGGCAAAATATTTGTCGTGTCTATTTCTGACCGTAAATAGGTATGAAGATGAACCGTGTGGAGGAGACACCGTCTCACCCGCTTGGATACGTTCCGCCATATCCGTCACTTCACAACCAGGTCAGTAGATTTAGCTACGATTCTAAAAACTAAAACCCCACAAGGCGATCAGCTTTACAAAGAAAGAAACGGATGTTTTTTCTGAGTGACAGCCCCTGTCCCCCTCCACTTCAGGTACCCAGCTTTGTTGTTTCTCCAGAAAGAAGGGACTGGAGAGATTACCACGCACCATCAGAGCAACATTCTCTTCCTAATGCAAATCACCATGGACAACACACAGACCTGCCGTATGGTCAGTGCCACTACCAGTCGCCAATCAGCCGAGTTTGGCCCAGTTCGCACACAGAAACTGGTAAGCAAGCATACAATTGAAATGAACTGGATTGCATGCAGCAGGATTTCAATTGGCTCTGTTTGCCTTTTTTTTTTCTTGCATATTACACTGAGGTTACTTTTACTGTGAACTTAAACGCAGCTAAAGACATTGAGATGCATGATGTTGTCGAGTCAAAGGAGAAAGAAATGATGAAATATGTGCTTGTTTATGTCATCATGTAAAGACAAATTAATATTTGTGTTCAAGTAATTTAAGATGTTACATGTCTAATATACAAAATTATTTATCTGTAAATGATATTATTTATCTGCTGTTGATATAAAGTAATGACATCTAAATTTAAAATAAAAAGCACATTCAGTAATTATTATGTTTTTGATGAATTCCTGTGTCAGCTTGACCTTTTACTTTTTTGACAAAATTATGGATTAAGCATGTATCTTGACAAAATCAGACGTTCTTTAGATATCTATTGGGGATGGAGTGTTTAAAATAAATCTGCAAATATTAGTTGTACAATCGAAGTTTGACAACCTTTGACATTTTTGTTAATTTTCATTTGATCCGTCAATCAGTGTATTTACCCTCTTTATTTATCAATTCCAGGTTTCCAGCTCTCATTCCACACATACTTTTCAGAGTCTCAGCCACCAATGTATACAATGGACCACAACAATGCCATGTCAGGTGAAACAACATCTACAAATACAAAGTATACATTGTACACAGAAAGACTCACTGATGGTTTTAATGTGTCTGTGCACAGTTTTCAATCTAAAAAGACCTGAGGGAATAGAGTGATGCTCTATATTTCAGCGTTGTTGCTGTGGGTTGAGTTTTGATCAAGCTCCTGTCGTTTTCCTTTTGATGCCATTCATTTAAACACTCCTCCCTCCTTCCTTCTCACAGATTTCAGCCTCCACGTGTCCCTTTACTACAGAGAAACACTGGTGAAGGAAGTCACTGTCACCACTCCAGAAGGTTGTCGGATTACCTCCACCTCTCCGTCTTCTCCCTCCTCTTCCTCCTCCTCTTCTCCATGCTCAGAGGACAGGTTCCACAGCGGCGCAGAAGTGGTTCTTTTTCCGTCTCCCTACCCCGAGTCTCAGAGGCAAGGAGCCGAGCTGCTTCCCAACATCCTGGAGAAAGGGGTGCTCCTGTGGCTGACAGCCGACGGGCTGTATGCCAAGCGCTTGTGTCAGGGACGGGTGTACTGGGAAGGACCGCTGGCTCCGTATGTGGACAAGCCCAACAAGCTGGAGAAGGAGCAACCGTGCAAACTGTTCGACACCCATCAGTTTCTTGTTGGTAAGCAGAAACATGCAGACGTTTGCAGCATTCGCATCAACTCGTAGATGACACATCTCAGAGGCCCTGCGTCAGATCATTGCGATTTTTTTTACAGATTCTCGGCCTTTTCAGATGCTGCTAATCTGCTAGTATTTTGGGCCTGCCACTTCTTCTTTTCTTCCCTTGGACGCTCAGTTTCCTCAAATTATTTCAGTACACGTAGCGCTGCTAAGATATGACAATTTCTTGTCTGAAAACTCTTATGGGAGCAATCTCACTGAAAACATATTATTTCATGCTTGCCCAGTTGTGTCTGACGTTTTCTCATGATGCGGCTCAAGAATCGACACTTGAATTAGGCAATGTTTGTGGAAACGCCAGACTTCCTGAAAGTAGTTTCTTTATAGACATGATGCCAGTTCATACTTTACGTTTGTTGCGTTGTTTTTGTTCTTAAGCAATTCACAAATCAGTGTTAATGACTTAATAGAAAATTTAATAAAACGAAATATTTTCTTGATGACTAAATATCGGATGGATGCTGATAATGCAATTTACAAAAGAAATGCGATAGAAAATCTTCCTCAACTATTGTTCGAGTCTACTCAGGTGCACAGTATGTGTGGTTATTCCAGGTGTTTTGCACATTTTAAAATTGGTCAGAAGATTTTAACATTTATTTATGCCATAAATCTTAGACTGCTTTTGTGCAGCATTCATTTGTACTGTTACTATTTGAAGTTAATAATAAAAAGCATCAGAGAACTACTCCTGCAGCATTGGGAAAAATGCTGCAGGAGTAGTTCTCCCACCTTTTAAATACAGATTCCTTCCCCTGTAAATAGATCAAACATTTTTGCCTTGTAGCAAACGGTTTTGAAGCAACAATGCTCCACTAGCCATTCAAAAACAACAGTTAAGGTCATTGGGAATGAGATGACAAAATGAAAGAGATGCTGCAGGTGCTCGAGTTGGGTAATTCCCTCTCTTAGCGTTGAAGTAGCACAAAGACGTCGCTCGTCTTCTCATCAGGGGGCCAAAGTGTGTGGAGTCCCCACCCACATGTGGTCCACACCACACAAGAGATCGTTTTTTTTATGCCATTTCGCTCTGAATTTCCATCAAACATACTAGTAGTTACCAGAAACGTCTTTGTGACTGAGGATATGACATACAGTTAAAATGTTTTTTGTTTTTTTTAATGTTTTTTAAATGTTCAGTGTGACACGTCAGTGTCTTTGTGGGGTCAAATGTCAAAGTTAGCACTCATCTTCTCTTGATCCTCTCTCAGATCTACAAGATTTTGTCCATAATGGTCGTCACATACCACGACACCAGGTTGTTCTTTGCTTTGGAGACGAATATCCAGACCCGCAACGCCCCAGGAAGCTCATCACAGCGCAGGTAAGTGTAAAACAACAAGAACAAAAACTTTACCTTATAAACAAAATCAGGTTTTAAAAGCAGTGAAGATGCTAAAAACATTATGAACAAAGCAGAATCAATAGTATCTTTTTAAATAAACTGATGTGTGGACAGAACATTTTTTCAAGCCAACTTGGGATCTTTTAACATTCTAATTAATGTTTATTTGGCAATTGACAACTACTTATTTGGTCCCTAGCCAGCAGTAGTCCTACTTACTGATAATGGATTGATTTCTGTGCGTTGATGTGATCTTATTTCATTATTTTAAAGCCGATCAAAAACATATCAGTCAAAAATCACAAATGAGAGTTTCGAGATTGTGTATTGCATCTCAATCTTCAGATAAATTGAGAAAACAAGAAGCTAAATGGATTGCAAGCAAACCATAAAAACAGATACATTTACTTTTCGAGTAGGTATTGATTCTTTTTTTTTTTTTAGAGTTTATAGTACTGTCCTTACAAAATGCTGAAGTGAGACTGCTTTATTGTGCTCTGTGGAAAGTGAGAGTTGTTGAAATCTTCCGATAAATTTCACTCATTTTTGCGCCTTCTTGAAACATGCATCTATATTATGATCTGCACTTGTTAGTGACAAAGTATTTTCATAAATAGTAGTTGAAACATCTGACCAATGACTAGAACAAGTCTTTGAATAAAGAAAGTGCAACGTCTAATAAGTTGCACTCCAATAAGACTCTCAGCTAAAGCAACTCATGTCTGCATTTTAAAGAAAAAAGAAAATAAATGCAAAACAACGTAACATGACAGGAAAACAACATACATAAATATGCACTTCTATCTCTAATCACTGCTTTTATGTGTTGTGTGCTTCGTTTCATTTCAGATAGAGCCAATGTTTGCCAAGAAACTGGTCTACTATTACCAACAGAACACTGGGCACTACCTGCGAGCCTACGATCACATTCAGGAACCAAACACCGCTCCCGCTATTGACTATCCTCCCCAGAGACCCATACAGCATATTCAGGAGTGAAAAGCATGCCAAAAATGCCAACTCGCCACACAATCACATAAACAGGAAGGGTATTAATGTGAATGTAAAGCTGTGAATTTGTATTGTGCCTTAATATTGCTGCAGCCATGTGTACTGTAAATGATTAATTTAGGCACTGAGGGGTTGAGATGGGGAAGACCCTGTAAGATTTTACATGCTTGTTGTATCAGGGACTGGGTAGTAAGAGTTTTTTTTTTTTTTTTTTTTTTTTTTTTTTTTTTTTTCTTCTTCTTCAGCAAATATTATTGTGACAGTGTGAAGGATGCGGTTTGAGGGTGGGGGAGATGAGCGGAGCGGAGGGCAAACTGAGACAGGAAGTACTAGCACAGGTGCACAGGAAGAATGGCCCCTAAGACAAACATTGATACGTCTGTGAGATAAGCCAGTGTGAATGAATACTTATTTGCAGCCAACAGTAATTCTTTCTTCTTTTTTTTTTTTAACTGGCACTGAGGACAGTTTCTGGTTATCCACTCTTAAAGCAGCTCATTTACTTTATAGTTTTCAATACATGACATGCAAGACAAAGAAAGACGACCAAAGACACATGCTTACAGAAAAGGATAACTTACAACAGTGATTGGTTCTAAGCCAGTTTTTTTTGTTTTGTTTTGTTTTGTTTTCATGTGTAATTAGCACATCTCTTGTTTATTCTGCCTTTTAGACTGCTCTGCTCTGTTCCTTGTGAAATATTGTATAGTTTAACTTCTTCAAGCATAGTAATAAATATTTTTAAAAACAGTTTGACTTGAAGGTCTTTTTTTTTTTTTTTACCTAACCCCATAGACATGCATCGTGTCAGAAGTTGTAGCTACAGCTTTCTGTGTGGTATTTACCCACACGACAGAAGTGGACAAATGGTGCACAGCAAATTATCAGAGAACAACCTGTGGTTCAAGCTCTGTCTCAGTGGATGTGGGCCACGTTGACTGGAAAATAGCACTCATCCCGTAACTTAGAGGGAAACGATACCTGTTCCTCTTGACCTGAAACTAGTGGCCTCACAAGTGGGAAGGAAAACTACCTTGACGGTCGGAGTGCAGATTGTGCACACAAGGAGCAGTGGTTCCCAGGCATGAGGTCCTTCGTTTAGAGCAGTGGTTCACAATTATACTGCAGATCGTTTTCACCAAGCAAAATTATCATCAGATAAAGTGAGACTGCGTTAACACAAAATACAGTTTTCAAATGATGAAACCTGATTTAAGAAAAACAAAGAAAAAAACTACCCCAGCTAACCTGATTTTATATA
>NW_006799966.1:3677389-3710228 GCF_000485575.1 Poecilia formosa | reverse complement strand
CAGGTGGGTTTTAAGTTGAGATTTAAAGGCACACAGTGTTTCAGCTGTTTTACAGTTTTCTGGAAGTTTATTCCAAATTTGTGGTGCATAGAAGCTGAATGGTGCTTCTCCTCGTTTGGTTCTGGTTCTGGGGATGCAGAGCAGACCAGAACCAGAAGATCTGAGGGGTCTAGACAGTTGGTACAGCAATAACAGATCTTTAATGTATTGTGGTGCTAAACCGTTCAGTGATTTATAAACTAGCAACAGTATTTTAAAGTCTATTCTTTGAGCTACAGAGAGCCAGTGTGGGGACTTTAAAACTGGTGTTATGTGCTCTATCTTCCTGGTTTTAGTGAGAACGCGAGTAGCAGCGTTCTGGATCAGCTGCAGCTGTTTTATTGATTTATTAGTCAGACCTGTGAAGACTCTGTTGCAGTAATCAATGCGGCTAAAGATAAACGCATGGATGAGTTTCTCTAGATCCTGCTGAGACATTAGTCCTCTAATCCTGGAGATGTTCTTCAGGTGATAGAAGGCCGACTTTGTGACTGTCTTAATGTGGCTCTGAAGGTTCAGGTCAGTGTCCATCACTACTCCCAGGTTTCAGGCCTGATCGCTGGTTTGCAGTTGTAATAACTGAAGCTGTGCACTGATTCTAGTTCGCTCCTCTTTAGGTCCAAAAATAATAACTTCAGTTTTGTTTCTGTTCAGCTGGAGAAAGTTTTGGCACATCCACACATTTATCTGTTCTAAGCATCTATTCAGTGATTGGATGGGCTCAGAGTCACCTGGTGACACCCACATTTCTGTTTTATTTTTTAATTCAGCCACATTGTCTCTTTACAGGTTGACTGACTAGCATATTTTGCATCATAGTGCTGCTGCGTGACTCCAGCGTGCTTGAATCTAAGGTCGTGAACTCATGGTCGGACAATCAGAGCAGAATTTATGGTAAATATTGATAACCGGTGTAATGGGACACTTATGTCGAGAAAGTTCTGAATTTGTCTACAGAATGGATAATAGTCATCAGGGTCATCATAATTATCATATAATCATATCATATAATTAGATTTTTTTTTGTATTTTTATAATCATTTACCTCTGTTATTCCTCAAAATACTTAATTACCAAGGAAGATAAATTAATACGCCATTCTTCAAGTAAGTCAGTATGTTGCAAATTGATTTGTAGGCTTAAGTTTGAATTGCTGTCTCTTCTGTGTCCCTCCACGGTAAAATAAAGCAAATCTATTTTCTCTTAGTGCTTCTCTTCTTAAAGTAAAAAAAAAGTTTCTTCTATAACTTTCAGTATTTTTCTCTGGCTTGTTTATCTTTCTTGCAGTCTGACTTCTCTGTGGAGAAACTGGAGGCCCGTTAATAATGCAGTGTTACCAGAAGCAAAGTTAAGTCAGAAAAGCCAAGCCAATTAAAATACATTACTGTAATTGCAGTGGAAAAAAACAAAAAAACAAACAAAAAAAAATATATATATATATATATTACGATCCATTTGGAATAAATGGATCGCAGAACCACCCTGCAGATCCTGAATTTGGGCATCTCGGATGCAGATGCTCACATCACTAAAGCTTTGTCAAACTAGGTTCCTAACTATTCCACAAGCATGGCGTGCAGTGATTATTTGAGCAAAACTCCTCTTTCTGCTGATGTCCTTAATGTCGAAAGGCAAGGTAGAGGAGATTTAAACGTTGTGATGTTTTTCTTTTGTGGTCCTGAGTTTCGATCTCTGCGTTTACTTCCCTCACACTTAAACCACATCCCTTTCACAAATTTTGACCAAAATCACAGTCTGGAATGCTTTCTTTTTTCATCAACCATAAATACTTTTTCTTCAAATGTCTTGTCAGTGAGCCCCCCGGATTGTCTGATGAGTAAAATTCAGTTTTTATCTCACAGTCAAGAACTCAAAATGATTCAGCCAGACCAGTCCCTCTTCTTGCTGTCAGCATTGCACATGTGCATTTGCGCGAGTATGCACAGTGAAGGACCAGATGCTTTAGTGTGGGTGGGTTCACAGTTGTGGTATTACTGTTATCAGGAATTGACATTTATGGAGTTAGGATAAAACATGTGACTCCCCCCACCTACAGCATCGATGACTCAAAAACGGACACTTATTTCACGTCGCATTTAATAACTTACAGTAAAGACCAAATCAGAGGAAATCTTGAAAATCATGACAATCAAAAAAAAATAAAAAAAAAAATCAAAAAACTTTTATTTAAACAAGCTTTTTAAATAAAAGCTGTCCTTATTCTACTCAAAACGTTTTATCTTCATGCTGTCAACAATTTGCAGACACTGAGAGCAAAAATGAGAGTGATACTTGGTTAGAAAGATCAAAAAAAGAAGAAGAAAAAACATACATTCAAGCATTTGTCATGGTGTTTCCCCTTTTGCAGGAAGCCACATCATTCGTAGTTAGGCTTTTAGTTTTTCCGTCTGTTGAAGCTGTTGCTCGTAGTGACATTGTTTGTGTCCTTTGCTTGAAGCTCTGGAGCTGAAATCCTAGTCAAGGGATGCTCATACATTTTGCTATATAAAGGGTTTATAAAGAAAATAAAACCCCAAATATCATGTTTGCATTCTGAAAAACATATCACGATGCAGGATTGGTTTCTACAGAATCACTAGGGTGAACTTTACCGATTTTCATGTTGAGACAATTTGCATTGTGATTTCTTTCATGAAGAGTAGTGAGATTGATTGTACTTGCTTCTTTTTTTATTATCTTTGATGAAACAATGTTGTGCAGAGATAAATTAAATGTCTAAAAAAAATAACTATGAGACTAGCACAATTTTATCAAACATCTCAATTGTTCTACTGCATTTCACACTGGAGCCATTGTGGTCAAACTGTGGTATAAGTACAACTAACGATACTAAGCTGCCTTCTGTGGTGCTCGTCTGAAAGCTTGAGACGTTTTATTGTCAACTACTTACAAACTACATGCAAGGCAGTTTGGCCATTGAAAGCTGAAGTGTAATATAAAGCTAGCAAACAGCTAAACAGATGAGTAGTTCAAACATATCATGCCTCAGTCATAATGTTCCAAAAAGGAAAAGTATATTCCAAAAATAAAAAAATTAAGAAACCTTCTGTGACACCCTAAAGTCAGAACATGGATGTGGAAATGCAAGAAGTTATAACATACTAAGTGTAAATACTATCAGAAGTTGCAGTGGCTGCCCCAAAACATATGTGAGGTAAGCAGTTTCAGATATCATTTTGGTGTTACAAGCTATAATAAAGGACTTATAGCAAAGAAATGGTTTATGCGTAATCTATCATATAAAGGTAAAATTACTTAATTAGGTGGGGCTCTTGATTTGCTGATAATTAGACCAGCTTTGCCTTCATCCAATGACTACGTCTCCGCCACAGCTAACCAGCATCTAGTGATCTAGTGCTCGCTCTGCCTCAGCCAATCATTGTTCAAGAATCCCTTTATAAGACTCCTCTTCCATGGATTTACCTGGTTACCCGCCTCCTCATCATCTCCAACTTCGTCCTCCCCGGCTCCTTACAGCTTCTCTCCTTTCCAGTCTCCACTCCACCACCAGTGTCCAGGCATCGGGGGTAAAAAAAAACTAATCCTCACCCTGACCAGTTCATTCACAGTACATGATCCGAGCACCAAAAAACCTCTACCTCCAAGTCGAATAAAATTCTCTAAGTTCTGTGTGAGTTTCTCCAACAAATAAATAGTTTATCCTGTTCATGCCAGCACAGCAATCGCACACGCAACGTACAAGTCATCTATTGTATTCATTAAACACTTCACAAAGTGCTGCTCCTCATGTTGTAATTAAAAGCATATCTTTGTATCACAGTCAATAACTCTTAAATCATGTTTCATTTGCAGTCACATTGGAGAAACAGATTCAACTGAATCGATCATCAGCCTGTCAGCATTTTTTATATTATATTTGGTCCTTGAAAATAAAATTAGTTCACACCAGTTCCCTTTTCTCAGACCTCTTTTTCTCTGCAGCCGTACAGAATACAAGTAAGATTTAATGTTAAATAATTAAAACCGAAAACATTATAATAGGCCACTGCAGTAATTACAATTTTAAACTTCTCCATTTCTGTATTATTTTCACTTGAGGTTCAATTGCTCATATGCAAAAAACAAAACAAAACAAATAAACAAACAAACAAACAAACAAAAAACATTTAAAAGGGAATTTGATCTGTGAAAACACAGCAAGGTTTTTCATGCAAGTAAATAATGAGATTCTGTCAGAAAACACGTTGTTGTGCTTTGCTGACATCTGCTGGTTAATGTAGCTTAAGCCGCAATTGGGGAACATAGCTGATGTTCGCAAGAAGAGAAATAAAGTTTCACCCACAAAGAACTGGTGGTGTAAAATAAACCATGCACTATATGACACTGACTATGAAGTGTTTTTCTACATATTGTCCTTTTTCACACATGGAGAATTTGTTAATGACCATCTTATCTGATCAAATATCATTTAATGTTCTGCTAAAATTCAGCAAACTCTCAACTGTTTTGCAGTTGTGATGCTAGCTCAAAAAATGGCATCACTTTCTAGCAACATGTTGAGGTGCAGACAATGTCTAATGTTGTGTAGGGTTACTAAGTTGTTACTCTTTTTGACACTCCTCCAGCTGTGAGCTTTGGAGATCTTTACCTCCCTTACTAGTTTCCACTGTGCCCATTGGCTAAAACAAAATTGGCCTCAGTGCTGTTTCATTATTATACAGCAAGTGAAAGGAGGATTTTTGAATTCATAATGACTTTGGAGGTTGAATCTTTCATTCTTTCATGACCACTTGTTGCCATGGTCCTGGCATTTTAATCAAATGCCAGGACCATGGCATTAATCCTGGCAGTAATTAAAAAAAACATACAACTCATTAAGCTCCAGCTTTGCAAAAAATCAGAAGCTTCATTTTCAGCTTCTGACATACATTATCTAACTTAATAAATAACTACCTGTTTCTTGGTAGTTGTTGTTACAGACCAGCAAATAAAGTTAATTCGTGATGAATTAGTCCATCAATTGCTTTTCATTGAATCAATATTTGTTGCCACCTCATGTATTTGCTTCAGGGTTTCATCCTTTACCATCCTTACAGGTTGATAAATGTCATCACAACCTGTAATAAAGAAAAACGTGAACGGAAAGTAGCAAAAGATGATAGTGAAAAAAATTAACGGATTTAGATATCCATTTAGGATAAGACTAAGAAAACTCAAGATCTCAAAGTCATTAATCACTAAGCTAAGCTAAGAGCCAGAAGTTATTGATTAAGAAAAGGTTGTTTTAACTGTTAATATTCTTGACCAGAAAAACTTTACTGGCTTTGACTAAAGTGGCAAATACGGCAGTAAAAGTATGATGAGTCCACATAAGCGTCAGTGAACTCCTGTCACAACAATTTAAATCTTAGTTCCTATCAGCACAAAGTACAACGTTAAATTCTGAAAATCAAAGATATATCTCAGAGAAACACAAAGAAAGTTATGTCATTTAGGCAAGGAAACATGGGCTATATGGGGTAAACTGATTCAAATCACAGCTGAGAAATTTTCAGTTTGGAGTTGGTCTTTTTTATTTATCTATTTATCTGTCAATCTTTCTGTCCGTCTGTCTAAAAAGACACACGCCTTTGGAGTAGGACCATGTGTTGATTTTTATCTATGGAAGAAAATAAAACAATATCGCTAAATGTTGGCAGAAATTAGGTTAGTAAGTTAATTTTTGACTTAGGCCATGAAAACTCACGAGTCATTTCTCCTCCACCCATTCCTAAAAGTACATATCCTCATAAACCAATTGCATATCTTGACGAGGCAGTCGTAAAAGTTTGAGCGATAGCAAATAATATAAACATTCATCATAACAAAATGGGCAACTGCCTGTAAGCTGACCTGGAAGCTGAGTTCCTATAATATCCTCGTCGCTCCTCATGTACTTTATATTTTATTGTGCAATTAAAATGATTATAGCCTCCTGTTGTAGCGCGAATTATCTGTACATGACCTACCAAAATCATGAGAATTGCTCTATTTCCAAAAAATCTATTACATTTTTATTAGCACAAATAATCCAAGTGAATTGTTTGAGACGTCTTTGTTTATACAAGTGTCTTCAGACAACAATGCTCCTGGCTCAATACATTACGATCACAGGAAAGCACCAACAGTCATCGGATGAGGAGAGTCAGTGTAATCTAAAACACATAACTGTAAACAGATAAAACTTGATAAGCAGAACAATATGGTATATTACCTGGCACTGATATATAGGGCTACATTGTGTGCTTAATTTGGCTGGGAATGTCCTTGACCTTTGAAGATAAGGGATATTGGACAGAAATATTAGTTGACAGAGTAGGAAATTCCAATTTTTTTTTAACAATCTACATTTTCTTTTTATTTAAAGAAACAATCAGCAAGTGTAAAAAATTTTGTTTTAAAGATTCAACAAAGTTGTACGTATGGACAAAGGTGGAGTGAGGAAAATGGCCAGCAGAGAGCGATATATTGCTAACTATCGGAAAAAGTTAAATTAATAACCGGAATTCTTGCGTTTCGTCACTGCTTGCCCTTTGGATGTTGTTGTTGCTGAGAATGAAAGGAGAAAATATAAGTGCCACTAAAGTGAAGCTAAATGACTATATGACAATACATTTAGCAACTTCCTAAATTGAAAGTCTTCCATTAACATATGTACGGTCCCCCGTTCTTGCTTTATGAATCAAGTAACACAGATCCAGAGAAACAGAAGTGGTCAGAGTGGTAGCTCTGAGGTTTATTGTGAGTGGCTCTTGGGCTGTTCTCAGACTCTGTGTGGTCTGGGTGTGTGGTCTGTAGCAGACGGGTAGGGAGGACGGTAGAGCCCTGGAGTACATATTTGCATGTGTGTGTGTGTGTGTGTGTGTGTGCATATGTCTATGTCTTTTCAAGTATTTATTCGAATAGGTCCAGTCATTCTGTGACCATGTCTCTTCTAAAAAGATGCACCTTTAGCTACTTAGCTAATCATACACAAACACACAATTCAACCACAACTGACAGAACTCAAAGAAAGTTTTGACTCCTCATATTTACGCCACTTGAGAGATTTGTCAGCCACAGGACTGCAATAACAGTAGGTACAATAATAGTGATTTAACCTTTTCAGATTTTGTCACATTGAAGAAAAATGTTCTTACAAAGATATGCAGTCACCACCATGTTTTTTTTTAATTGGATGATATATTTCAGGGTGATGTGCAGGTGTCAGTTTTCCACAGTGTTCTAAAATGTAGGCCTTAATCTCCCTTCTTGAACATGTTTGTGGTGTCAGTTTTACCAAAAGTTTAAATGGGCCCTCTCACCAACATTAAATACGGTTTTACTGTTATATCTATCTATCTATATCTATATATATCTATATATATCTATATCTATATATATCTATATCTATATATATCTATATATATCTATATCTATATATATCTATATATATATATATATATATAGATAGATATATATAGATATAGATAGATAGATAGATATAATATAATAATAAAATTATAATAAAATTTTAACTGTTAAAGACATAGTATGCCAAATGGTAAACAACTTCTTAGTGACAACGATAGAAAAGAGCAAAACACAGGTACAGAAGAGGTAAAAAGTATATAGAAATTAATTTTTAATCCGTAATGCTAACTAAATATTAACAGGGATTATGCCCTGTCTTTTTTTCAGATGATGGATTAAGCTGTGCTTTGTGACCTTTGCAGGACAGCTGGAGTCGTATTATATCAAATTACAAAATGTTGAACCCTATTTACAAAATTGTTGACAGATTGGTTACAATAAATAAGTTAAGGTCATAACTGTAACGGGAACTGGATATAAATTAATACAGCACTTTTAAAATGTTATTTTATTTTAAAAACCGTAAATACATTTTCTTTCACTTGATAATTATGTGCTATCTTCAGTTGGTCTGTAACAAAAAAAAATCCAAATAAAATACACTGACATTTATGGTTAAAAATTCACCTAAGGGGAACGAGTTCGTGGGGTAATACTTTTTCTGGGCACTGTAATCTTCAGATAGAATTAGTTAAGTATTAAAAGCAATGGAGACGTGACATGCTTGACTTCATAATCCCTGCATTGCTGGCTACAAATGAAATTCAGTCTCAATGTCCGTAATTTTTCTAATGCATGCATACCAGATGCACAGATATATTAAGCCATGGTAGTGCTCCGCAGCTCTACGCTCCTCTTCCACTCCCATAGCATTCTCATGGGAAGGCTTTGTAATGCAGTACTGCTGAGAAACACGCCATGAAAATATAAATACAACCTCGCCACATTTCAACCATGTAAATAAACAAGCCCACCCAAATTTTCAATTAGAGCTTGTGTTGTAGACAGGAAATGGGGTAGACGAGAGGAGACCACACCTTCTTCTCAATCCTCCCAAAAGGAGTCCAGGTCCAGGTCAGAGACAAGACAGACCTCCAGACTCTGATTATAGCTGGTTCTTGCACAACGTCCCACTCCGCTCTGGCTCTCTTTTGTAGTCTACCTGGCGAGCTGAACTCAAAAGCCTTTCCCAAACCACAAATATGGGCATCACCTCTGATCAGTCCACTCAAGCTCATGTGCTATTAATATCTGACTAAAATTAACCATTCCCACTGTATTTCACATCTTCCTTGGAACAGCAAGACACCAGTATTACACAGCTGAAGCCCTGAGACCACCCAGGAGATTCAAGGCACTTAGAGAGGGCAAATTAAGTTCTTGAAACGATAAGGAGACCAAGCCGAGAAAGTGCTTTGACAGTGACGCAAGAGGCACGATACTGTATATCAATGGCTATTATTGAGCTACCTGCATCAGGCTAACGTCCCTTACGGTCGCTGCTTTGGTTGAGGTCGACCAATAAACATCATGGGGCCTATTAGTTGACATAAACACAGCTTAGAGTAATTACCCTAGAGAGCCAAAGAGCTGTGTCATGAAAGTCACTTTCACTCCAAGATACGCTGAAGGGGAGACCACAATGTTTCTTAATGACTATAATTCAACCGGAAAGGGCTGAGCTCATTTAGATAACACTTAAAGGAGCAAGGTAGGGTAATGATTTACCCTGCATGTCTACATATGCAGAGCAGTTAACAACATTCATGCCCCCACGTTAAGCTATCCTCGGATGTCAACAATGAGATTGATTTAACCCACCAGAAAACACTCTTGGAATAAATGTTCTTTCTTCTGTTATTTATTCATTGTTGATGTTTAATTGGTCTCCTGATGCAGTGTTTCTTCCCACACCGGCTACCAAGCAGCAGCACAGGAAACAGGGAGCATAAACACGGGGATAAGCAGATCCCCTCTTGATTTGACTCACGAGCTGCAGAAGCTTTGCGTAAACACCAGATAATCATTTTGAAATTTCCATGTAAAACTTAAGCAATCGCTCAAAGAGATAGTGGTCACAGTGTCAAGAGGAACAGGATCACGGACTAGCATTTTGTTGTTCTTTATCTGCATATTGACCTTTAAAGCAATTTACAGGAAAGTGGTCTCACATCGACTGCTTGATGATAAGCCCTGTCAAAGACTGTCCTGGTCAAGATTCTATTTCCTATTAAAATAAGAAGTATTATTTTTATTTTTTTAAAGCATTTGCTTAATACTGATTAAGGATTTCATAGTTTACTAGAATTAATATCCTGTGAATGCAGAAAAATAATGTTAAATCAGTGTTCTGAATTCAGCATCATATCCTTGTCTCATTATTGTGCACCTGCCTAATGTTTTAATCACAAAACAACAACAACAACAAAAAAAAAAAACTTTGTTGTCTTATTTTAAACAAGAAGAGTACAGATTTCACAGAGAGCTGGTGTCTGTTTATTATCAACAGAATTATAAATAGTGGCAAACATGATGAAAGTTATTGATTTCTTAGATTAACAAATATAGCGTGCAAAGTGGGAAGTGATGAAGCCTCACCTCACTATTTCAGTTTTTTTTCAAATACAGCCAACAGCTTACACCAGTCAAACACAATATAATAATAATAATAATAATAATAATAATAATAATAACAACAACTACTACTTGGATAATATTAACCTTACTGTGCTTAATCTAATCCAATTCAAAACACACCTAACCATGTCATCAAATAAATAAATAAATAAATAAATAAATAAATAAATAAATAAAATATGGTGATCTCTATGGCTGAAAGATATAACATTTTTGAAGTAATTACATATTTTAAGTAAATAGGAAAATTGTAACATATTTAGGCCAACATGTTCAACTAATCATGGATCCCTGTAAGTTCAAACCTGCTAATCCGGATGAAGAAAGCAGACAAATTCATGCAAAATCATTATAAACTACCTGACAGGAGTTGGATTTCTCAATGTGCAGAAATGAGAAAGACTGTGATCCTCAAACTAATATTGATCCTCTATTAAAATGAGACTCAAAGCCTTCTCTTCTTCTTTAACATTAAGACCTATGAAGACCCACCAGGGGTTGTATTTTTACAGCAGCGAGGCTGTTTTAACAACTTAGGTTAGAACAACATGCTGCAGACCTGTAGACCTTAGCTTGGACAAAGTTATGAACATCAATAAGAAAATCAGAAAGGTGTACTTAGCTAGAGAATATCTTTGTGTTGTATAATAATACTGTTTAGTGATGATCCGATCTGTCAGTACACTGTGAATGTAGCTTTTTTGTGGTGAGATATATTTTTTTTTATGTTGTTAGAGACAGTCTTGTCCAAATTTTGAGTAAGGCCACTGAAAGCTCTAAAGCAATCAATATTTGGTTCTATCACAGATATGTTTACTTTCATATTGTCTAAATAACTAAAAGCATGCAAAGTAATCCCCTGATTACTTTTGCATTAATTTCAAATTTGTCCCGAAGAGTAGGAATAGTCAAAACACAATATATCATTTTTTATAACTGATTTTCTGTTGGAAATATATAGTTAAGATGTCATTTAAAAGTGATTATAACACATTCACTACAGACTCTAATATAAAAGCTAAACTTACAAACACGTTTTCTCTTTCATCCAGTAGGGGGAGTGTTTTATTGTTTCACTCTAGAAAGTCACTGTGGTTTTATAAGCAGTAACAAACAAACGAATTGTTCCATAAAAGAGAATTGCTTAAATGTGGAAATTATAAGGTCTCAGGCCTGAGATTGTGTAATTTATAGTCCTCAATAAAGCAGGTAATGAAAATCCATCTATCCATCCATCCATCCATCCATCCATCCATCCATCCATCTATCCATCCATCCATCCATTTTCTTGCACCCTTGTCCCATTGGGGCAAGGGTGCAAGTGTGGGGCATGTGTGTGCGTGTGTGTGTAGGTGTATGCGTGTGTGTGTGTGTGTGTGCGTGTGTGTGTGTGTGTGTCTGTGCAAAAGAACTAGAGAGAGAAGAAGAGAAAGAACGACGAGTTATGTCAGACTGGATTCACAGTAACCTTTGATCTCATTCATCGTGTGCCAGCCTGGCCTGTTCTAGTACAAAGAAAGCATACCCTGCTGTTTTTAGTTTTTAACTTTCAGATAAACCCTCACACAAGCTCATTGTAACTGTTTCCCATTAGATCTTCCAACACAGTCGTTCATCTCAAGTTTCTTCCTTTAAATCCCACCCTGCTTGCTCTAAAAGGGTTTGCTGGAAATGGCAGTCCCTCTCACTCTCTCTATCTTTCTATCTCTGTGTGTGTGTGTGTGTGTGTGTGTGTGTGTCTCCCTCCTGACATACACAGACAATAGACACAATTGCAGATTTTTTTTTGTTGTTGTTTTATCAGGTGATTTTTATGAACTTATGAATAACTTCTTACCGAGCAGCAAAACCTTATCAGCGTTCCCAGTACATCTCACTACTGATATTACTGCCGGTAAAGTTAAGCAAATTAATGGTCTGATTGCACATTAACTTTTTGAAACCATTTATTTACTTACTGTAAATGGTGACAAAGACAGAAGCAGATGTAACATCAGAAAGCAAGATAAATGTTGCAGGTCATTAAATTTACTAACGTATGTGAAGTTTCAGCCTCAGACACCTGTCTAAATGTTATGAAGTGTTTGTATGTTTTGGACAGGTTGTACTGAAATATGTAAATTTCCCTCTGGGCAGTTTCTTCAGGACACAGATCAGCCCACCTGGAACAAACAACCATTCAGAGTTACTTAAATACTTGGTTCCAACTTCCTGCAGCAGTGCAAAAACATGACTATTAGATTAATTGGTCTCCTTGTGTGATTATATGTGTGTGCAATTGTTTGTCCTTTGTATCCCTGTTTTGCCCTGTGATGAGCTGGTGACTTGTCGAAGGGCGTACCCCCCTCCTACCCGATAACTTCTGGACCAACCCCCAATGGATGGATGGATGGATGGATGGATGGATGGATGGATGGATGGATTCTCCATAAACGTTTACATACAACTGGGGATCAGAGGGCCAAACAGGTTCCTTAAAGATGGTTGTCATTTAGTACCAAAAATAAGATTTTTCCAAAACAAATCAGTTTCTCCCTCCATCTTTTTCCTGTCTTTTTTTTACCCAATGGTTTATTGCTAAATGCAAAATAAAATACACAACGTTATTTATTTGATGTGGAATGCACACATTTCTTTGAGCTGCACTTTGATTTACAAGATCTGAGATAGTATACCTTCTAAACATGCTTCTTTGTGGACCTGGGGAAACATTCCTGACTGAGGGAGTTTGGGCATGTGAGTCTTGGGCGGAGCCAGACGCCTGGTTTGTTTATGTCCTTAATCCCACATCGCGTGCCAGACAGCAGTCACCCATGTCAACACCAATCTCAAATCACAGAATTCCCTTGCATGGAGACATTAGTCATTACTGTTTACTATTTCCAGTGTTTGTGTCGTTACTTTGTGTCTTGGTCATCAGTCACCTTATTAGATAAGCTGTGAAATCTCCCGGAGGATTATACTGAGGAATTTCAAGGTTGCTCGTATGAACGTGCGTCTCATTGCTTCTCATCAGGGCCTCACCCTAACTGACAGCCCCCGCAGAAGAAACTCCGCTTTTGTTTTGGAACTGTTTCTTTGGTACAACAGAAAGCATGTGTATGTTCAGGTGTTGAACAAGTTTAATTTTCCAAATAGGCAGGCAGAGTTTGCTTATTGTGCATGGATAAGATGTTGTTAAATAACTATACTATTTTATTACAGTTTGTTCTTAAAGATAAAACAAATTGCAATGACTCACTAAATATAGCCTGCCACTTCATAAAGGTGCAATGAGTACACTCAGCCTTTTGAAGCAACAATCTTCAACGAAACGATATTTGCTGCTGCTGTTGACTTTATTGTTTTCAGTTCAGCAAAGAGTGTTTGCCTGAGATAGTGTTTTACTGTCGTAAAACATCATTCATTCCTATAAGTTGGGAACAATTTATAGAAGCTGTTAAAGGTTTATTCAAATATGAAACTTAGTCTCATGATGTGTCATTATACGACTCCTGTGTATGGCAGAAAAACAATCATTTTGACTGACAGTGTCTTGAAAATGTTTGTATGCTGTACACTGTACATATTGTACATAGAACCCCAGTTCCAATGAAGTTGCTATGTTCTGTAAAACAAATAAAACAAATGGTTGCAAAACCTTTTCAACCTATCTTCAATTGAATTTACTACAAAGACAAGATCTGTAATTT
Source organism: Poecilia formosa (assembly GCF_000485575.1). Classification (NCBI taxonomy): domain Eukaryota; kingdom Metazoa; phylum Chordata; class Actinopteri; order Cyprinodontiformes; family Poeciliidae; genus Poecilia; species Poecilia formosa. The sequence continues at coordinate 3,696,486 of NW_006799966.1, read as the reverse complement.
TCAAATGGATAAACTTATTGTTTTTGTTTATTTTGTTTTTTTTTTTGCAACTATTTACTCATTTGAAATCTGATTCCACAAAAATTGGGACAGTGGCATGTTTACTACCATGTTTCATAACCTTCCCTTTTCACAACACTCAACTTTGTTCAAACTGAACCATGAAAATAATCAAGTTGGACAAATTTCCTTCTTGACTGAGAAATTAGCAAAGACCTCAAGGTTTTCCAAGACTTAAGGGTTCAAAAGTTTGGAACTACTTCAAATCAGGAAAAAAAAAATGAAGAAAAAAACAAGCTGCTTGGATGCTTGGCAGGTCGATATAAATTGCACAGAAACATAGTGATGCATGAGCATAAGATGCTAACGATGAGGCGACATAGTGGAAAACCATTATTTTTATTTTTTTTTTAAAGAGGCTCAATGTGTTCTATGATTTAAACATTCCTTTGAAACATTTTCCTCTGAGTGTTTGAAACATTTAGATCACAACCTGGTGAATGTTTAAGTGGTTAAATGCTGTGTGTGTGCATATATTAGTTTTAAGACTCGTATGTGGTTTGCTTGAATGTTATGATGTTTAATTAACAGCCAGCAAGCATGTTCACCTACAAGAAACGTACTGCTGGGTTTTGTGCTTTTGATTGCCTCTTACCACCCTGTTGGGACGTCTAATTTGATGTTGGTACATCTACCCAGACATACCAACAGGCTGACAACTAACAACATCCTTTCCGGATGCTTAGGTGCATATTTGAGTTATAAATCCCAAAAACTATAATGAAAAATTAAGGGGATTACCAACTATTGCCCAGTACAATGTGTGGTTACACAACCAGCTGGGCAGACATTGTTAATCAGGGAGTGTCACTTTTTTTTTTTTGACAAGAACTCCTTCAGTTTTGTTATCAAAAAATATGATGAGTGCTGCTTTACTAACATGTGCCGTATGAGCACATGTTAGTAAAGCAGTGTCTGAAGATACGGCTTCATTTTTTCCTGCACAACAAAAGCACAATTTAATTTTTATTTTATTTTCTTCAAGATTAAGTGAGAATTAACTCTGGCATAAGCCCTTTCTGAAATATGTCAGAATATACCAAAACAAAGAGCAAAAATGTATTAAAATTCACCGTTGTATAATCATTTTATTCTGTCCCATTTTGGGTTTAAAATGATAGTTTAAAAACCGTTTACACACGTGTTCCGAGCATTGGCATCGACAGTAAAAATGTGAAGCTAAACGTAACACTACTTTTTGTCATGTGAAAGCTGCTAAAAACAACTTTCATTCTTTTCAGTACTCTTATTGTTTTTGTTCTTTTTATATGACTTCAAACAACACCCTCCTCTATGATATTTGAATGCTGTGTTTACCGAAGGAAGCCACAGAAAACTGTTTTTGTAAAGTTGAGTCAATGTGTCATCGTGAGTCACAGAGTGTTTATGCTTTTCTAAAAAGAGCTCATCACCTACAGTCAGGGAGTGTTTGCTGGTTTTTCAACTGTAAGCATTCATTAGTCGATTGTTGTTGTTCTGGACTCGCCTTTCCTGCACTGAATGCATAGTTATGGAATATGTTTAGATGAACTGAGCCAAATTAGTTATAACTGAACAAGATACATGAATATTTCTTTCACCGGTCTATTTTTTTGAAGGGTGGTAAAACAGACACATTCCTTCAGCCTGGGAAATTTGGATCCATTCTAGATGAGGTGAAGATACTCTAACTTAGATCTGAGTTGTGAGGAATTTCAGTTGTTCTCTTTTTTGCTTTCTCTGTAACTTGATGAGACTGTTAATTGTTTTTTTTGTGTGTGTGTGAGAGAGCTCAACATTTTAGTGCCTCAGAAGACATATGATCCTTGAAATTCTTGTCAGTAACAAACACCTGTTTTTCTGTACTTACTACAAATTTTACAAAGTGATTAAACTTAACTAAATCAATTCATACCAAATATAAAACACTTGCTCCGATTTGAAAAAAAAAAAAAAAAATCTGGTATTTGGTTTCTCTTTTACACTCACTCAGGCATTATGTTCTTGCCCTTCTCCTAACTATAAATGTTCTTTTACTGTTTTGTGTCCTGCTGGTGCTGACTGTTTGATGCTGAATGGAGATCAGGTTACAAACGCATTGTTTCCATCTCCCTTAGAAATTTCACAAGCTGGGGATGACCAAGGCGACTGATGGGAAAAGGCCGTGCATTGTGTTTATACGTTTCTCTCTTAGAGTTCCCGGCTCACCAAGAGGTTCTCCTAAGATCTGAGTCATAGTCAGATCAGAAGTCAAGAGCCAGTTGTAATAGGGGGAAGTGGTTGTTTAATGGGTGTGATCTGTGTGATATAGGGTTATACCCAGCAGGCTTAGGGATCTCAATACCTGTGGGGTAGAGAGCTGAGCTCAATAAAAACCCTAACATGACATTGTCTCCAAAAAAAGAGAAAAAAAAACCCAAAACAATATTTAATGGTAGATGAGATGCGGACAATACTCAAGGTGGAGTTGAAGTTAAAACAGACAGTGCTATTTTTTCATCTGAAGAATGAAGTGTGCTATCTCTAGATTTCCTGGTTTGGGATACTGCCAAGGTTTTACAAACCTTATTTTCTCCCTTTTATTAAATAAAATTTGGTTCGGAATTCTTCCAATCTTTCCTGCAGAGACCATTTCTATTTACCTGAGCTAATTTCTAGTTAGCCGAAAACCAGGGTGCAGATTTGATGATCCTGTCTTCTTGTTCAAGCCTTACCTTCATGATTCATAAGCCAACTTGGCTTTTTTTCAAGCACTCAAACCCACCCTTCTTCTCACAATCAGGAATGTTTATATAAAGAACTGAATCATTTTTGCTTTATCTGAAGTTACTGATCAGTTAGATGAGAAATGATTCACGACAATGGGTGGAACCAAATCTGTCACGCACCTTCACCAACTGCCATTGGTTGCAAGGGGATGATTGGGCAAAAAAATATATTTAAAGATTTTTAAGGTCTTCCTGCAAGAATGTCCTTGTAGCTTGAATTCAGTTGGTGAAAGAGAAAATCTCATAGTCTGCCATATCCACTAAAACTGTAACACCAATTATAATACCAGAAGTTATCAATTCTGGTACAATGTGTCATCTTAGTCTATGGAAAAAAAATATATAAATATTGGATATTGCTTTGCAGAGAGGATTTTATTCTCTTTACAGTAGCAATAGCAATAACAATAGATTACAATAGCAATACAATAGCAATGCATTAAAATAGTTTTGAAGAAAAGTTATAATTGCTTGACTTAGAGATTATTACGCTATCTACCTATTTAAACAAATCCCCATGAAATCTAGAAGTATTACTTACATGCATTAAGATTTTGTTGCATATAGTTGAAGGAATCTAATCCTTCCAATTGGTGTGAAGATGCTACATTAAAAGTAGAAAGTGTCTTACATAATTTGTCCAAAGGTTTTTTTTTTTTAATTTTATTTTATTTTTATTTAACTGATCCTATAACTTTATGAAAGATAAATCTTCCATAAAGTCCTTAAAACCATGACGTTGGTTTGAATAATCCGTAGTTTTGACGTCAACCCCTTGGCATTCAACCCCGATTTCCCAAAGTTTATAGGAGCAATAAAGAAAGGCGTGGAGAGGATCTTACGCAGGATAGCAAAAGATAATTTAATGTTGTCTAGTTTAGAGCTCAGATTCCACTACTGTGCTGGTGCCTTGTACAGCACAGAAGTAATTTTTGACTTTAGAATGTGATCCAATTTATCGCAAGAATTTTGAGAACATACAGCGCATGTCATTGTCTTAACCATCTTGTGAGACCCTTCTGTGCTTCCTGTACAAGGATGATTTACAGATCCATTCCTACAGAAATCAGAATGCCTACTTTAATCTGCTCAAATATTGTTTATTTAGTGTATTGTAAAGAAAGAAAAAAAAATTAGAGAAAATTGTTTTTGTGTTTTGTTACCTGTACAAAACACAATATCTTGTACTTTCAATATCTTTATTTGGGAAGAATCAGCATAGCCAACAGCTCCACTGACACGAGTGCATTAACTTGACCTGACAGGGATGCACCTGCTGTAGTGTGCTTAGGGGACAGAGGCTGAGTAACGGCTGGAATGTGAGACAAATATTACCATTTAACACCAAGATATCTGTGTTTTTCCTGTATATGATCATTAGTGAATGAGGTGTTTAATTACACAAAATATTCAATTCTTTAATGGTCAACACTTTCTAGGACCTTTAAAGTACACAATGACAGGCTTTTATTTTAGTTTATCTTTTGTAAAACTTTACCACATTTACGTCTGACTGTTGGGCAGTGCTGTCCAGGCAAAATATGTGGGTGCATCGCTAAAATGTTGTATACATGCTAAACGCAGCGCACTATATTGTTATCAACTTGTACTTCTCACAATTTCTGAAAAATGCAAGGAGGCACAACATTTAGCAAATCCTGGTTTTACAACTCGCAAGCTGAACGTGGTTAGGTTAGATTAGGTTCGGTGTGACATCATTCCCGGTGCTGAGCTCAGCACCTCTGCAATATCACAAGAACATTGGAGGCACTGAACACATCATTTAAGATCCAACTCATAAATGTGGTAAGATAATGCTGCCTCTTTAAACTTTGTTCTCGTTTTCAAGTGTCCACTTTGCTAAGTTAATTGGTAGTGAAATGTTAAAACAATAAAACATGTGTCTATTAAAATGGCCGTTTACTTTAGTGCATTTGACTTGCTGGAAGGTGTACTTAAACCCCACTCTCAAGTTTCCTATCCATGATAAAACTTAAAGCTTCCCAACAGCATGACGCGGTAATACTGTGTGTTGCAGTAAGAGATGCTATCTTCAGGGTGTACCCTTCCTTTAAACCTCTCTAAAAGTTTAGTCCTGACAGTCTGGAGTGTTTTTTTTTTGTTTTTGTTTTTTTCATGAAGCAGTTTGTTCATTAACTCTCTCTAACAAACCACTCCTGCCTTTACAAAATGGCTGCACGTATATTTGTATTTATAACAAATTGGACAGAGACGGACTATTAACTAAAAGCATTTCATTGTACTACTTTAGTAAGGGATGGCTCAGCAGAGTAAATGCAGATTATCACAAATCACAACAATTTTCAGTTTTAATATATAAAAAGATTCGAAAACCATCTATTCTTCTCCTTCCAGTTCACAGTTTTGCTTTTCGCTTCAGTTTGTTACAAAATGTGAGAATGCTAAATGGGCGTTAATGTTCTTACAATGCGCTTCATAAATAGTGAGTAGTAGTGGACAATATATAAGTGAAGAACTGCCAGTCTGCTGAGCTTATACAAACGAGCCCTCAGTCCAACGCTCCCAAAAAAGGTTGTAAATAGCATAATGTCAGAAAGAGGCCAATTTTAATTTGTCAAACTGCAAAGTGAAGTTTCTTTTAAGTTACATTTGATGCGCACAGGATTTTTACAACAACTGAAGGTAACATAGTTACTTCATTGGCACTAGGTGCCTGGAAAATACATAGAACCCCTTCAAGCTAACGAAGCATTGAGTGCTAATTTGATACAGCTATGTGGAGAGCCAAAGTGGGACAGCAGTGTGTGGACTACAGCTAAGATGCTTAATCTTCATAGCATGGCAGGTAGGAGAAGGCTTTCTCCCTCAGGACAGCTTGTGTATTTAAATCGTCAGAAATGATCCATTACTGTTTTCAGCGCGTGTGCAAAAACACAGGGAATCAGTAAACAAACAACGCAGCGCTCGCATGCTCTCGTAGTTGGAACACACACTGCTGTAACCATGCTGTAAACAATCTCTGTTCACAGACATTATGAATAAACCCACAAGCTTTAAGTATTCAACTTAGCTGAGGTCTTGTCAAAAGAAAGGACCCAGAACAAGTCTGGAAGTGAGTTGCTAGGAAATGAATACCATTAAGCTTTGCTGTCAGGTTATGTTTTACTCTGCAGCGTGTGCTGCCATGACAGCTTGGCTGTACTCCAGTGGAAGTGCTGGTTTTATCTATTCCCTCCCTTTTTTTTAACATAAACATGCTCCACCATCATAGAAATAGACAAATGTTACTCCGCGCACATGCAGTTTCTTTTGTGTAATAGTAAAATGTGATGTTTTGCTGAATTCGACAGAACCCGAATCACTTTGGGTTACTTTCATCTACCAAAAATCTTATGTAATTGGAAAACGTACTCAATGAAAAAAAAATAAAAAACACCAGAGGGAAAACAGCAAGAACTTGCTTTGTGGTAAAGTAAATACTGGTTAATATTTTTGACTTTGCTTTGTGATGTTTTATAGAAACAAAGCAATTAGACTTGGTAGACAACCCTGGCAACAGCAGCAACAAATACAGCCATCAAACACTAAAAATAAAATGGGATCATTAACATTATGATTGCTCTGAAACCATACAGCTCTAAATCACTTTGACAAGATGGCATTTGGCCTTTCAGTGACTCCTTTCGGAGTAGGTGTGAATAAGGTGTGTGTTAGAAGATCAGTGTCGGTTTCGTGCAAAGCGAACAATTTACAGGCACTCACCTGAAGGGAGTTCCTCCTCTCAATGGCACGCAGGGCCCTTTGTTGTCTACACGACAAGCCATTATTTTTCTCATGCCTTCTTTTTTATCTTGTTTGAAAGTTACCCAAACAAGACCTGCAGACTTAGTAACTTTGATATTATCTAAGCATGCTTCGCTTGAAGGGAATCCCTGTGCGCAGGTTTTTCTTTTCTTTCTTTCTTTTTTTTTTGGTTGCTTCTTTTTTATAAATAGGACTGGCGAGCCTGGAGGCAGCAAAAACAGGTTGAGCACAGTTGGAACAGGTTAAATCCTGTTAACAGCTCTGAGATATTTTTGTTCTGTTTTCAAGCAGTTGCCGTGATTTCACGTGAGATGTCTTTTTTTTTTCAGGCTTCATTAAACAATTAGACACCAACAAACTTGAACATTTTTGCCATAACTTTTGTACATCAAGATCCAACATACAGACTTCTAGTAAAAAGGACTGAAATGTTTAGGTACAGGGCAGCAGACCATGACCTCACGCAACTGTTGTCCATTCAAGATGGACAACAGTTGTGGAGATGTCTGGTTTAAGGTCATACAGGTTCAACAAGCAAAAAACACAATAATTAGATGCTTTGTCTTGTACACTTCAAAATATTTTTGAAACAATTTAGGTTTTTCAGTAATTCTTATTTATTTATTTTTTTGACATCTTATCTTGTCACATCCACAAGTTTCAATATTTTTGTTTGGGTTTTTATGTTCTCCATTAATGCAAAGTGGCACATAGTTGTGAAGTTGAAGACAAATTGATACATATTTGTAATTTTGGAAACACAGGGCAATTCTGGACAGAGCAATCCAGGAAAAAAACTTTTTGAGGCTGACTGAAGGCACAGGCAGAGGTTGACTTTCCAGCAGGACAATAAAACTGTTATATAAAAGATTTTTACTGTGTTCAACATCCTAATATGGTGGAAAAGTTTAAACTGTATGCTCACATGAAGAAGATCTGCTGTTTTTAATCACCAAAGACAACATGGTTAGTGACTTTGGTAATGCAAAGCCTAACGTAAGTAATTGAGTTGTTTTTAAATATCGTGGCCCTTTCTCACTGAAAAAATCTGGTTCTATGAAAACATGCATTACCAATAAATTACATAGATGCCTGAGAAAATACGATACAATTCAGTTCAGTTTATTTACATAGTGCCAAGTCACAACACACATCATGTCATAGCATTCAGAAAACAAAAGTCAATTCAATCGAATCATACAGACAGATTTCTAGAGAAGTACATATTCCAACTAACAGTAGTTATCAAACATTGCAGTTGAGTTCAGTTATTTATTCAAATTGGTTCAAATGTTTTTGTGTTTCAGTGGAGCAATCTTCGAAAGAATTTCTCGGCACAAAAAAAAAACAATTATTTTTCTTTTAATGGTTTTCTGGCCACCACTCTGACCAGTGATTACAATTACCTGTAACAGGGATCACAGAATGCCACATGTTGTAATTTTCAGGAAACACCCTGAATAGCTTGTAATAATTATCTAATCAGAGCTAATCATATCTTTGTTAATTTTTCCTCTAATGTTTTTCCGTGGGAAACTGTCTGTAAACTGTCAGATCAGGGAGGGTGATAAAGCTGAAGAGCTGCTTCATTGGTACGCTTCATTGGCACTTAGAAAAGCATATGAACACAAAGGAATGGCACCAAAACTTTTATTAGACTTTATTATTTTATAATTTCAGTTAATCTGCAAAACTTGTCCTAACCTTAACAGGTTCCGTTACAGTGTTGAAATGGCTCTTCCTTTGCTCCCACACTGCCTGCCTTACACAGACTGCAGTGTTTAGTCATCATCCAGTGATGCTGGCAGTGGTTTTGAAGCTCTGTTGCTTGTCAGTAACAGCTTATGGGTGTTTGTCTGCACTAAGAGAGACTCAGCACAGACATCACTACAAACAGAAACCTTCAGATAACAAACAGAGAAAGACTTGGTCTTTTGATTCTTTCTCTGTCATCGCCAAGGCTGTTATGATGTTACACCAACCATGTTTTCTGAACGTTCTGTGATATGTTTTTGGCTGAATTACCCTCATTTTGCCTTTTAACAAAATTATCGGTTTGAGTAAGTTTATTTAAGAGAAGTTGAGAATGTAGGCTGCTCTACAGTATGGCTTGGAATAAATTCAGATGTCTGCTTTTTATTAGTCCTTCACACAGGGCATCTGTGCTAACCATGAAGCCATGTATGCCTGTCCTAAAATAACTTCCAGTGAGCATTTCAAACATGGTTGGTCATTAAGAATCTGAATTTCGGTATGCATTTGCATTCAATCATCTGTACTCTGATATCCCTTAATAAAGCCCAGTGCAACCAATGGCCTTCAGAAGTTACCTTACCAGTAAATAGTGTCCATCTGTGTACTGCATAGGTTTGTGGGTGAAAAAAGGGAATAGAAATGAAAGCAATTTATATGGTTTCCCTTTTATAGTCAGCCATAAGCCATTTGTGGACGCAGTAAACTTGTGAAAGATGTGCTTTGACATAATAGGTACAACACCAAACTTATTTACCTACATGCAAAAAAAAAAAAAAAAATGGGGAAAAAGAAGAAAAAAGAAAGTAAAGGACAACAACTACCCTCAGGCATCAGGCATATCATGCCCAGTGGTGAATGATATGTTGATTTTTTTCAGCAGGGACAGAAAAAATTCAGTTGATGGAAGATTAGCTGGAGCTGAAGACATAATAATCATGGAAGAAAACCTGTTAAAAGCAGCACAAGACTTGAAACTTAAACGTAGGGTCATCTTCCAGCAGGATACCCTGAACATACAGCCAAATGTGCAAATAAAATGCTTAGATCAAAGTATTCATACCTTAAAATGGCTCGGTCAACGTCCAGACCTAAAGTTAAATGAGAATATGTGGCAAGACTTGGACAAATGATGTTTGCAAATTATATCCATCCGAAGACAAATGGCCATAAATATCGGCTTCTGAAAGTGAAACACGGCAAAAAGACTTTCTGCTGCATTCACTGCGAAAGAAAGTGAACCGTTTCATTTAGTCAAATGAATACAATTCACTTTTTAGTTTTATTTCACATTTAGATCACTATTCTTTTGCTTCAAAATGCCATGTTTCGTGTTGGTCTATGACACAAAATACCAATGAAATGCAATGATAAAAACTTAAAGGAGTATAAGTGTTTCTGCAGGGCTGCAGAGTGGAAAAGCTGGCAGCCCTCCTGCCTTGCAGCTTTTCCACTCTGGGTTTGAATCCTGGCCAAGTGTCTTTTGAAATGAAATTTGCATGTTCTCCCTGTGCATGCATGACTTCTCTCTAGGTGTTCTAGCTTCCACCCACAGGTCAAAAACATGACTGTTAGGTCGATATGTCTGTCTAACATTGTCATTGTGTGCGAGTGTGTATGTGCGAGGTACGTCCATGGTAATAAGCATACATCTTTATTTTAGAGTATGCAATGAGTGTTTGTAAGTCAGCAAGATCCACTGCTATAATGACCTTGACGGATCTTTATCGCAGAGCCGTTTGGCACCTGTTCTTCCTTTTTTTTTTTACTTTATGTGTTTATGACTCTCTGATTACCATCTTAACAGTGAGAGATTGGATTTGGCCTGAGTTTTTTAATCCGGACCTGAAACTATTATTGTACCATCAAAGACACACAGTCATAATGACTGACGCACTGAAAGGTGAGGACTTTAAAACAGAGGACAACAGCACCCATATTGTTGCATTTTTGACAATGTTGCAGCCATATATCGAAACATAAATCCAGGTGACCTGCACATACTTGGAGTATAAAACTACTTTTAAGACATACAAAAAGCCTTTGTGTGCAAAACTGGGGATAATCTCAGACTCTCCTCAAAAGATCAGAGCTGCTGAAAGTCAACGGAAGACGGTTGTGGTCCTACCTGCTGTTTAAAAATGTAATTAAAATTTGACCTAAATCCTAAGTTTCTCCATAATATTTAAGCTGTTGTGCAACACACCAAAAATACACCTCAAAACCTTACTAAGTAGCTAATTATAGATTTTTGTTTCTGTCACGTAATGACAATATGCTGACATGGTTTCAGTCTTTAACTTGTACAAGCATGTACATCTGTAAATAGCAGCCATCAGCTTTTAGCAATGTATAGAACATTAACACGCTGAAAGCATGTCAGCATATCATCATGACCTGACAGGAAAGGAAACTATAATTAGTTGGAGAATGCATTTTGAGGTGTATTTTTGGTGAGTTGCACAACAGCATAAACGATATGGGAAAACTCTTTGGATTTAGATTACATTTTAATGCCCTTCTAAGGAGTGGGTAGGACCATAACTGTCTTCCAGACACTGACTTTCAATTCTTCTAATCAAGGGCAAGACATCTGGCCATCTGAAGTCATTCACAGTTTTGCACGCAAAGGTTTTTTGTTGTCATTGAAATCTTTCAGATAGAGCTGCTGACATCATCGTACGGTTAATTTTGGACAAAGTGGTATGTGCTGCAGCTCTTTACGTCACTGAGGAGCTAATCGATGTTGACGACTCTTAATTTGTTGATGGCGTTAGGAAAAAAAAAGAAGAAAAAGATGATAAGGCTAAGTTGACATTCACACTGCAACGCCTCTGAACATTTTGTTGTGTCTTGCTCTTTTTGAGCTGTTTTTAGCAACAGTTTAACTCCAAACACAAGAAGTCATCTAAGTCTGTTTACTCTCCCTCATATTTTCAAACAAGGGACTGGAAGAAATTCCATTGCAAACACTTAGTCAAGTGGAACTTTCTTGACTCATTTCTGTGTTTCTTTAAACAAATTCCGACAACACAAAACTGCAATGTAGACTGCAGATACTATCTGGTCCTCAAAACAGATTGCTGGTTTGATTTTAGTCTCAAATACACATAAGTCTGGTTTGTTACACTCATTGATAACGTAGAAGAGGGAGGAACTTATGAGCCAGTGTGTAGGCTTGAGATTCCAGCTTACAGGCTCTCTGCAAGATCAAGTTAGTGCTGCTCGACAACTGTACGTTCCTGTCCAGGAAATGATATATTTTGCATGCTTTGCGTTTGTGTTCAGAAATTTTAAATAAGAACACCTTGTCCCTTCATAGGACAAGATCATAAGAAAGGAACTCATTCCTTCAGCTACCTGTCAGCTGAAGTCTGTCAGTCTGCTAAGTCTCTGTGCACTTTATCGTGACTTATCCAAAGTATGTTCATGGGAAGAAATAATGTGCATGATGCAGCACACGACAATCTCCAATAAAAGTTTTGTTGAGTAAGTTATACATACCTTTGGCATATTCAGGCTTCGACTTATTTTTAATTTAGTATTTTAGTTTTTTGATGAGAAATTATATGTCTTTCAAAAAGTAATGAAATGTCTTTGCTTGTGACTTGAATCGTTACTTGAACGTTAGTGACTTAGTCCAACTCCTGCTTATTAATACTTGTACACACAAAAAAAGACATCTGTTTTGAAATCTGTGCGGGGAGGTTTTATTTACTTTGGCAACTGCCTGGGATTCCCTTGTGCTTTCCAATCAAATGGTCATGTGTACTGTTGCGCTATGTTTTTGCATGCGTGGGAGTGGTATGCGCCAAGCCGTGATTATTCACGTCATTGATTTCCTCATTCCAAAATTTCCAGACAAGGGTCAAACCCAGAATAGCAGACATTTCCAAAGGTCTGATCTGAAATCTCAAAATCAGTTTGTCTATGACGTGCACGGCGGCGCTTTCATAGCTATTTTACAGTCGGTGGTGTTAAAAAGGAGCCATAGTTGGCATACTTGTGCAGCTCAGACAAAAACATTTTTTTTTTGTACTGAGGAGAGGAAGTTTTCACCATAACACTTGCTAATGTGTAAGCTTGGGGAAAAAAATGCGTTCATGAAAGGGGAAGATGCTATCTGATTGTGTATCTGCACAAATTATTATTATTACTATTTTATGTAATAGTTTCATAATTCAAATATTAGAAGACACAAAGTGAAACTAGCAAAGCAATACATTTCACTGTACTGAATTTCTTTATAGGTGCCAATAATCTTTATTTTTTTGTGCAGACAAAAAAACTGGGCAATGGGTGTAAGTAGAAAAGACAAAAGCTTTCTGAAACAAAAGCATAGAATGTACAAAGCTTGGGAAAACTTCTCTTCATAGAAAATACATTTTCACAAATGTAGTAATTCTGACACTACTGCAGACAATGTTTAGAATGTCATGTTATTTTAGAAACACACTTCATACTAATACCTTAGCTTGTGTTAGCTTAGCAACGTGGTGTTTAAATATATCCATAGATCGCACTCTGTACGCCTTATTTTCACTGTGCATTCATACTTGAAATTCCAGCTATGACGCTATAAGCTCTCCTCCAGCAAATCACAATGGACCAGAGAACTCACAGAGTTGCACCCTGTGCTCTCACAAGCTCCTACTTGCAGTGAAGCAAACAAATACCTACTGTTTGGGCTCCTGTCATTGTGTGGTTGGCTTAAAGGAATCTCCACTTGACATGCCACCATTGAAAATAGTGACCTTGCCACAGCTTCAGGTGTCACTCTTAACACAAACAGATTACTACATGGACAATCCAAACATCCACACCAGTACAAACATGTGTAAGCAACAGTTTTAAACCATGGTTTGCACACTCCTCTGTGGAAGCAGTTGGTGACTATGTGTAGCGTGACTATTATGTCAGCTTTTGTCTGCAGGTGTGTCTAAAGGGTATTGTTTTTCAGATAACCTTTTGCCGCTGGAGAACCGAGAAAAAAAGCGGTGTTGGTGTTTGTTTTTAAAGAGCGACGGTGACTCTTAAACAAATAGTTATTTTAGCCGGGCCAAACTCCCAGGGAAATATATGACTATGAGGATAATTTGTTGAAATAGTAAGAAGACCTAAATATTAGCTTTAAGGACTTTAAGGCAGAGTTCAGACTTTAATTGGTTTGTTTGGTTTGTAGCCATGACTCAAATTGACTAAAACCGAGACTTTTCATTTAGAGAGAACATAAATCACTGGAAGCAATTTGTCATCAATCATCCTCTTGGCACTGAGCAACAAGATGAACAGGACTCAGTATTTGTAGCACTGGTTTCTACTCTGGTTGTGAAAGCTACAACCTGTTGCTGACAGATTTGATGTAGCAGATCATGAGTGCATTGAACTGTCTAAATTGCAGTTGTCATACTAGTTATCACTAGTATGACATTTTACTAGTTTGTCATGCTAGTAAGTTTAAAACCCACAATGGACTCTAGGAATTTTTACAGTGCTTCGTAAAAATATTCACACCCCTTGAATCGTTTCACATTTTCTCCTGCTACATCCACAAAGTTAAATGTATTTTATTAGCATATAGTGTGAAAGTAACATGTTTATAAAGTAGAGAGAAACTGAAACATGGTTTATTTTTTCTGTAAACAAAAATCAGAAATTTGACAATTCTAACTCCTCAATAAATTACAGTGCAACCAATTGCCTTCAAGAGGGGTTGGGTTAAAACAATTTCTCAAGCTGCCGGCATCTCACAAAGCTCAAATTTATCATGTGAACCTGGAAACTCATAACTGTGGGTTAATAATTGTCATGACAATGAGAGGATATGCATTTAAAAGCACATCAAAACTTTGAAGAAGCTCCCTAGATCAACTGTTCCTTTGGGAAGAGTCAAAAAGGAAGTTTAAATAAAATATTAAATAAAAGCCATAAGTAATCCCACTTGCAACAAACAAAGAAAAAAAAAATACTGCTCATCTTGAAGCCACTATTACTACAATGAAACATGGTGGTGTGGTGTGCATCACTATTATGGAGATATCCTACAAATGAATTATAACTGGTCTGAAAGGTGCTTCTTTAAGGCATTCACTCCTGGCTGCTGCTACACCTTTCAGACTTCTATCTGAATAGAAAAACCATGAATACTTTCCCTTCCAATTCATAGTTATATGCTTCCTTGTATTGGTCCGTCACATGAAATCATTCAAAAGTGCATGAAACTTGTGGAACAAAAAAAATGCAAACTTTGAAGATATATATATAAATACTTTTACATGCACCTATTTCATGTAACTCGGTGTTTATGCTGCCTCTTGAAATGAACACTAAGCATCTATCTTACAGTAGAGAGTTACGCCCCCTGGTTGTTACAGGTGAGATAGTTCTAGAGTGTTTGAACACTTTCAGCAGGTACGGTGCAGTGTGTGTTGAGAGAAGTTGTCTCTTTATGTTTGTTTTATACTACGTGATCACTCAGTATTCATTTGTGTTATTCTGTTCACTGTTACGCAAGTACTCTATTTGTAATACCTATTCAGATGAATAGGTAAACAGATGATAAACATTTTTTTTTACACTTTTTTTTTACATGAAGCCCCGCCTTATTTTGGGTTGGTCCTTAGGTGAGGATGATATAAACAATAGTCCGTAGAGTAAAGGTGAGATCGGCTGTAGCGTTCCGGCAGGTATGACTGGAAAGACACTGGCCCTGAGAGACTCTCCAAGGCACCGCGCGTCTTGACGCACAAACCACTTTTACGCCAACAGCTTTCCTGCGTTTTACCCTGGATCTCGCAACTCAGCACCTCTGTCAGCATGAAGTTAGAAGTGTTGTGTGGAAACCATGATATGAAGCAGCTTGAGATCCCCGTGGATGGAGAGGGGAAAGAGAAGTCCGCTCTTTCTGCAGAGGAGGAACTGGGGTCCGATGGAGACTGCGTGGCCCACAGCCCTCCACTGATTGCTCCGGGTGGCAGCAGCAAATCGAAACCGTACACACGGAGACCCAAGCCCCCTCTTTCCTACATCGCTCTGATCGCCATGGCTATCCGAGATTCCCCCACCGGACGTCTGACTTTGGCGGAGATAAACGACTACCTAATGAAAAAGTTCCCCTTCTTCAGGGGCAGCTACACCGGCTGGAGGAACTCTGTGCGACACAATCTGTCTCTGAATGACTGCTTTCTGAAAGTGCTCAGGGACCCATCCAGGCCCTGGGGAAAAGACAATTACTGGATGCTCAACCCTAACAGCGAGTACACGTTCGCTGATGGGGTGTTCAGGCGCAGGAGGAAGCGCATCAGTAAGCAGTTCAACCGAGTGCATGACGTGTCGGAGAGCGCAGAGGAGCCTCAGAGTACCGACAAGCCTGACCCAAGCAGCAAGACTGAGCCCCGTCCCAAGTTTACAAGCTCATTTGCTATTGAGAGCATCCTCAGCAAGCCTTTCAAAAGAGACTCAACCAAGCAGCCATTTTACCCTGCATTTATCTGGCCATACTCTGAACTTATGCTGCATCACTCAAGCGCATCTGCTTTCCCCCATCCGTTGAGCTGGGCTGCTCGTTGAACCTGGTGCTGGAATGCTTTTCCTTATGAGCAGAAAAAAGACAGACTCATTTTGTTAATCTTTTCTTTTTTTTTTTCTTCTTGTTTGAGAATTGAAAGTCATCAGTGAGTGATACTTTAATTTATTACCTTGTTGATGCTGGCATGTTTTTTTTTTTTACCTTTACAGGCCGCCTTTTCTTTATTTATTACTTTGTTGACAACAATTAATTGTAAATGTTACTGTGTACAGTACACTAATATCTTTGTTATTTGGTAGACAAAAAGTATCAAAATGCACTTTGTTTTCGTTGTCTAAACGTCTATCATAAAATATTTAAAACCAGCAAAAAAAAAAAAAAAAAAAAAAAAACGGTACAATGGTGTTGTTGTGTGTTATTGGAACCAATAAAAAGCTCCTCAAATACCAAAGCAATAATGTTTATTTATTTGTTTGTTTGCTCATTTATATAAATCTTGAAAATTTTGATGGAGTTCATTTTGATTGTTGTACTATTATTAAAACATTATTTTTTTTATTCTGTCTCTCCATCCATCCATCCATCCATCCATCCATCCATCCATCCATCCATCCATCCATCCATCCATCCATCCATCCATCCATCCATCCATCCATCCGGGTCTTTAAAATCAAAGCCTCAAGGTCCTGTGTCCTGTACCTTTTAGATGCCTCTGCTTCAACACACTTGAGTCAAATAATCAAGCAATCACCAAGACTGCTGATGATGTAATTCGGCTCTTTGATTCATGTGTGCTGGATCAGTGGCACATCTAAAAGTTGCTGGACATCGGATCTTGAGGCCTAGATTTTGAGACCGTTGGTCCATGCCTTTATCCTTGCTGGGTCACAGAGGCCTGGTATGTATGTCAAGCTGTGGGTCAGACGGGGTACACAATGGACAGGTTGCCATTCCATCCTGGGCAACAATGCACATATCTAAGATCAATTTTAGAGAAACCATTTGACCTGTCAGCCAAGCTTTTGCACTGTGGGAGGAACCTGGGTTCACAGACTGAACCCACAGCGTTCATGTCCAGGATCATCTTTCTCTTTCTGCAAGGCAACAGTGGTGCCAAACAATTGTAGCAATTGGGGCGATTGGACTGTAACTCTGCTGCCAAAGACCAGCAAAGTCGAAGTCTTCCACTTAACCAATGCTTAACCATTTTTTTTTATTTTATTTTAGATTAATTTGGGGAGAGGAAAATGGGTTACATATTTCCAGGTGTAGGGTTCTTTATTTGTCATTTATCTATGACTATTTTATGTTTTTGTTTGCTTTTGCAATTTGCTGGACAGTCTAGTAAAACGCTTGAAATTCTGTTTTTCAGAATTTTGAGTGTCACTGACACATGAACATCAGTGGACCCCTTCAGTCCACCTTCAGTCCACCTTCAGTCCACCATCTAAGAAAGCCCTTTAAAGCCCCCCACCCCTCCCACTCCCTGCATTTTTTTGAGCGATTTTTCATTTAAAAACAATTCTTGCTTAAGAATTAATTTATCAAGGGATCGAGTCCAAACTCAAGAGGAAACACAGCACTTGGAATCTGTGTGTGGTATTCCTATACAAGCTGCATGCTTTGACAAAATAAAAATAAACGAAGTAAAATGCGGTCTTGTTTTTTTTTCCTGCCAGAATCCTGTCCTGTAGATAACACAGTAAGAACGACTCTAATGCTAAACAACTTATGCACAAACAGTCAAAAAGTGAATCGTGGGAGGGGATTAGTCTTGCTCTAATGCGCTGTGTCCGACTCCTTGTCTGGATCTTGGCCAGTGGGGCAGGGAGTACTTCCTGATTTCTTGGATTTGTGGGGTAAAAAGCAGGATGCGTAATAGGGCTCAGGACACAGAGGAGAAAACGGATACTTAGTCGAGTTCTGTTTGGCCGGGTAACAAATGCACAAGTGAAGTGGAAGATCTTTATTCCCCCTGTCTATAAAGGATCATTGCCAACATGGCCAGTGAGACGAATGACGGCAGAGGACCGCTTATTGCCACGGCTGTAAACCTCGCAAAGCATTTTAAAGGAACGTCTTGAAATGCTGCGTCAGGAAAGCGGAGTAAACTACGTTACACGGGGAAGCGGGAGTGCTTGCATTCAAACAGAAGCGCGAACATGACTGCTGAGATGCCTCAGCAGCAGCAGCATCTGGATCCCTGTGATTCTGCGCGCTCCTGCGCCGCGCTGCTCAGCCCGCAGCCAGACCCGGAGAGCGCTCAGGGCGCACTTGGAGGAAAAAAATCCACCACGAGCTTGAGGCGCCCCGAAAAGCCGCCCTACTCTTATATCGCACTCATAGTCATGGCAATCCAAAACTCACCGAGCAAAAGAGTAACTCTGAGCGAAATTTATCAGTTCCTCCAGGCCACGTTCCCCTTTTTTAGAGGATCGTACCAGGGTTGGAAGAACTCCATTAGGCACAACCTGTCTCTAAACGAGTGCTTTATAAAACTGCCCAAAGGTCTGGGAAGACCTGGGAAGGGTCACTACTGGACCATAGACGCAGGAAGCGAGTTCATGTTCGAAGAGGGGTCCTTTCGCCGCAGACCGCGAGGATTCCGGAGGAAATGCCAAGCTATGAAACCAGTGCACAGGATGATGAGTGGCATCGGGTTTGGCGCGTCCATGCTGGCGCAGAACTTTGATTTCCAATCTCCTCAAGTCTCAATATCATACCATAGTAACTACAACCTAGATTTAGTGGGTAGTGCAGTTCAAGGGGGATTTGAAGGACTTGGAGTAGGCCGTCACATCCCGCACATTTCATCCACCTCCCTGACATCCTACGTGACGGCATGTGAGACAGCATCTCACACCAATTATTACCCAGACAGCAGCAGCAGCGGCAGCTGTCCCTTACACTCCTCACCAACGACAAGAGCCACTCTGGACCGTACATGTGCGTATGAAAATGCCGCCTCGCACTGGAACGCACCTGAGGTGTCCTCGCACAGAAAACAGCAAGTTCTGCAGTCAAGCTGCAGCAATCCCTTCGCAACTTCACCTTATTCTTTGCCTCAGATCCATTTTCATCATAACACACGAGAATCATCTGAGGTGGCAGGTAGAAACCCCACTTAAAGAAAACTGTGATGCTGAAGTCTGCGATGCAGTTTATTCACTTATTTGGTGTTGGCTTCTCTTAAACGAGTTTATAATTTTTTTAAATATTTTTTT
>NW_006799966.1:3647582-3677190 GCF_000485575.1 Poecilia formosa | reverse complement strand
TATATATATATATATATGTTCTAATACATTTCAGAAAATAACGCCTATTTCTACTGAAAGTCTTCCAAAAAATACGATGATTGACCCTAAACGTTAAGACGTCATATTGTAGGTGAATTATAGACGCTTCTTCATTTGTGATACGTTTAAATGTTGATCATTTCATTCCATTTAAAATGGCACCTATCATGATTTTATTTTATTTTATTGATGAATAACAGACGAGTGAAGGAAGCTCTACTATAAACTGCTTGAAGAGAGACCTGGCTACATTTCTGGGCCTCAAAACTGTGTGGTGCAATGTGAGAATATTTTTACTTGTGTATTATTTTTGACCTTTTGTACGTCCTACATATGCTGCACCGACTATGTATTAAATAATAAATAATACACACAACAATAAAAACACATATGAGACACAAGTATTACTACTTTGCAACAAAGTAGCAAAGTGCTAAGACGTTATATCACTATGTGGACACTCAAACAAAATGAGGCAGAATTGTTATCTTTTAACTTAGCTTAAGCCTAATTTGCATAATATTATATTTAAGATTGAATTTGAATTAACACTGTCAAACATTTTACTCATTTTACTATTTTAGGCATGTTTTAGTAAAAAAAAAACAGTTTTTTATTTTTATTCTACAAACTACTTAAAACATTTCCTCTAAATTATTATGAAAAGCATAGTCACTTCTGTAATTCATTTGCAGAAAGAGAGAGAATATTGCAATTAACAAAAAAAAAATATATATATATATAAAAAACGTTTTAGTAGCAGCAATAAACAAAACATGTCAGATCTGTTGGCATTTTTTTTAAAGCTGTCCTTTAAAAAATGCTGCGTGGCTTGCCATAAGCTCCAACACCACCACACACATGCTGATCCTGACTTTGGTTCTGTTTGTTTCCAGTGGGATTGCCTCAATATTCCAGCCCCTCAGCTGTTCAAGCGCCGGAAAGGAAGGAATTCGTTTTGAACCTAAATGGAATATCTTCCTTCCATCCGAGTACCGGAGGATCCGATTATCTTAAGCTTCATCACCACCACAACCACAGCGACTGCCAGGACGTAAAGCCATGTGTGCCTCGATGACCACACATTTCTACATAGCGCTTTCTTTTCCTTCCGTTCAATGTCTTGCTTTCACTCTTTCTCCCTTTTCTACACCTGAAAAAAACAAACAAATAATACAAAATGTAATAGATCTTTTGAACTCTATTTGAAATACCCAGTTTCTTATGCTTATTCAGTTCAGATGTCATTTTATCAACTCAGCGCCCCACCAAACTGCAAAGTTCAAATCCTTCGATCCCATTGACTTGTTCTGCACTGCCATCTTGAGGTGTCTAATTGTAAAGACAGGGTTTCATGGCATTTAGCAACAGCCAAGTTGTAATAAAATTTCTGCTAAAAGAGGCGTTAATGACGCGTGCATGCTTCTACAAGAAATCCTGGTTTCGTTGAACTGGTAATGCGCAGATGCAGAAGTGTGAGTGCGACTATAGTTAAAAGTCAAAGGCAGAAGCCATTCTCGAATCATCGTTAAAACATTCTGAAAACAATGTTATTTATTTTCTAAGGATTGTGCATGGGTTTGTTTCACTCTCAGCAACCTGTGTCTTTACTGTGCATAGCACTGGAAGTTAAGCTTCACGTGAGTTAAAAAAACACAAATGTGGCTCTTCTATTTCTGAGAAAGGAGGAAAATTAACATATTAATAATTTTGGAGGTTGAATTTTTAATTTGTTGTGAATACTTGTTGGCCCAATCCTTGCATGTAAATAAAAAAAAAAAAAACTGTACAACTCATTGCTCATCAAACAGCGGCTTTAAAAAAGTTAGAGGCTGACATCTAACTTTCATGATAATTGTTGTAATACACCAGAAAATAAAGGTAATGTATGATGATTTTGTCCATGAGTGGCATTTCATTGAATTCGTTTTTTAGTTTTTTAGTCTTCTCAGGTCTTTGCTTCAGTCTTTTGTCCTTACAGTGTTTTCAGGCTGTCAAAATATGATTTGGAATGACACTCCATATAACCTGTAATGAAGAAATAAAGATAACAGAGAGTAGAAAACATGCATGTTGAGCGTGTTGATCTGTACTGAATTGGTAAATTGCTCCCAGGTGAGTCCTGAATTTCTCCAATATAGGTAAAACTGTGTGAAGCATTAGATCAACCAATAATCAGCCAGTTTCTGAAATAGGTCAATGGTTAATGGCTCATTAACCATCAACTGCCAGCCATGTGTAGTGTACATGGGCAGAGCCCAACACAGTGTTACAATTCTGTCAATGGAAGGACAAAGGTTTTGACATGATCAACAGCCAGAGAGAAGAAGAGGAGGATGAGGACTGAGGCTGTGGCAGAGAAGTTAGGAGGCAAAACACTGGAAGAAGCTGAGGACATATGCTCCGCTCCAGCATCACCAGGCAATGGGTTGCGATCCACAACAAGCTGATGATGGCGTTTCTCTGACGCTGCTCCTCATTAATTAAACCCATGAGTTATTTTCTTCAGCTTTTAGATGGCGAGCATAGGATGATTGTATTGTGTTCCTCCTGCTCTGCCTGTGCAGTTTTCCTTAAAAAGATTGTCTTATGTTCAAGGTTTCTACTTTGTTGTGCTCTACAGTGCTGTGTTTTCCAACTTTCTTATTCTTGAGTTTTATTTTGTTTCTCATTGACTGTATTTTGAGTAAGTCACAGTTAAAAAAAAATAATGCAGTCAATAAATTTACATTACTGATTCTGGATCCAACTCTTTGCAAGAAGGACAATTTAGCAGTGTAAAGGGCAAGGCCATTGAAGCATTATTTCATGTGGCCTTGTCCTTTAAATTGCTGAAATTATGAACTCTTTCAGCTATGATCGTGGTTCAATCAGCCTCCTATCAAAAATACTCCTGGGGTTTTGCAGGCAACACTAGCAGTGGAGTATCTTTAGATCTAGGCCATGAATATTCCAACTTTACATAATCATGGTAATACTTAATTATTTTTATTTTTCTTGGCCCAGACTCTTTAGCTTGAGATACTAAAAGTCAATCAATTCTGTCACTCACACAGGTATGAATCCAGAATCGGAAATGCTTGGATGCAAATTTTATTGATTGCAAAACATTTTTTTTCTGAGCTGTAACTATTAACTGATTCTAAAATATGGAGTTTGAGTTGAGAAAGCAATCAAAGCAGTGAAAAAGAAAAAAAAATATCCATGAAGCAAGAACTTATCATACTGATAGTGTTGACATGTCCATTGACACATGTTTACATTTGAGAGATCAACTAAGTATTTTGAGAAAGAGATTGGCTTTTTTCAGAAAATACACGGCGTGTTGCTATTTGTACGAAATGTTTTGAGAGGTGGACTTACTGCTTTGCAAAATGCATGATGATTCAAGAGGTGGCTGAGAAAAACTGTACTGTATTCCATCAGAGTGCAGGGATGTAGTACTAAAATGTATCAAGAGATGGCAGCACTCCACCAGAAACTTTCTGCAACTCTCTGTTCTGTCTCTGTTGAGAAATTATGTCCAGTACTAAGTATGTGATTTATAAAACGGTTTTTACATTTTTTTATCAAGATGAGTAACACTTGACACGTGCTTTTTTACATTTTTTTTTGTTATTTTTTGTGTTTTTATCTGCTTTCTCTTTCTCTTGCTTTTCTTTTTCTTTTCTTTTTGAATTGCATGGCCTTTAAACGAACAAACCATGGTAACTAACAAATATCAAGTTGAAATCCAATACAGGTCTAAAACAGATATTATTTTCGAACTCTGTACAATTTTCCCTTCCTGGCCACCAGAGGGAACCGAGTTCCTAATTTTGATGGTAAGACTTAAACAACGTGGTCTTTCTTCTTGCTCACTTTTAAAGTTGCAGGAGAGTAATTTGTACGAAATTAAAGTCACTGCATTTTTACGTTATATTAATTTGTTTCATTTGTTAGTCCCATTTTCATCACTTAGTTCGTCATCATAATCATAACTTAAGGTTACACAATCAGGACTTTCGTTATTATTTTGTTATATATAGACTTTGGCGTATATCTAGACCTGTACAGTAATCTCAGGTCATCGAAATATGTTGTATTTTGATTACATATGAAGGTGCTTCTATTTATTTATTTATTTATTTCTTAATTGCTATTTCAGACAAATATCTGTGGCTAAATGTAAGAAAAAATATAAGATCAAAAATAATTCTAGTGAGCTAAATTTGATCCAGTATGGCATAACAACAAAACATGTCTGTATGCAGTACCACACTGAAGGCGTTAAAGTGACTCCTAAAATTTACATTTGTTCAAAGAAAAATTCATGATCATTGCGTCGTCTTTTTTTTTGTGAAATAATTTGACACTCTGTTTTGCCTGTCACGGTGCCCCAGTTGCGAATAGTTTAAATTATCAGGAGTTTTTTGGGGGGACTGGGTGGGCAGAGCGCCGCATTAAGTAAAAGGCCCGTCGTGAACTGTGTAAACAGCCCAGGGCGGTGGAAAAAGTTCATGCCCGGGTCCATGTAAGGAGAAACCAGCGGAACACTGCAGGCCACCGCACGGACATTTAATTAAGAAGACCTGAGGAGGATTTCAGTGAAACTGGGGCTATTACTGTTGTCTCAGGGTGTTCCGTGCTGATTTTAATGCGCTGCTGCCCCCGACAGTCAGAGGAGAAGTGTCGTTCGACCTAAAGCAGAGGCCTTAGGTGTCAGCTGTTTGAACATTTTGTGTTTTAGTCAATTTTTTATATATATATATATATATATATATATATATATATATATATATATTCTATCTTAGGCTCTAAAACTATACCCTTCACGTTAATGCATATAATAGTATTTTAATATGGATTTTTTTCTGTTGTAAGAATAAATTAAACAATGTTTAATTAAAAGATAAAACAAAAAATAATAAATAAATAAATAAATAAATAAATGTTTGTCTGGCTTCCAACACAATACAACAAAACAGTTTTATTTAAAATGTTTCGTAGCGTGTTGTGCTGGTCTCCTTTAGTCCCTTGCGTTTCTCACATCTGCAGGGGATGAGTTTCAACACAAATTGTCTCTAATTCTGTTCTGAATAAGATTGCATCTCACCGCTCAACAAAAAAAAAGGACATTTTTTTCCTCCTTTGATCTCACACTGAGTCACAGTTGGTGCTCTTTTGTTAACACCTTAAAGACGTTTCCATGGGTGTAAGACACACCATTTGCTTTGCTAGATAACTTAATTAAACAATCAGCTATAATTTAACATAATAATATTTTAAAATGGGTATGCTATATTTTACTATTGTGAAAAACAGTTGAAAGGTTATTTCATTTCTGCCCAAACAGAAATAAAATAACCTATCCCTGAAATATCAAAGTCTCGCACTGTGTTTCTCCCTTTCACCTTAAAAGCAACAGCTTTGACTGATGGAGGATGCACCGCGCAGGAACATGCGATCATGTTGTGTCTCTGTGTGCATGTTAGTTGCTCTGTCACGTCTGAAGCTTTTTGGCAGGAGCGCTCTGGGAGTTACCGACACCTCCTGAAACCTTTTTTCCCTGAGAGCTGTGAGTGTGGCCAGGCAAGTGCACGGGCTGGCCTCCCATTGGACAACCCGTACGCTCTGGAAAAGGGGGCGCGGCTTCCCGGCCAGAAAAAAAGGAGGAAAGAATTTAACTGCGCAAAAAGTCCTGTGTGGTGACGGATGTCTCAAAGTTCAGAACTTTTTCCGAATAGTTCCAAGGATGGGGACCGCTTGAAGACGTTTCTTTTTTATTATTATTAATATTGTTGTTATTATTATTTTTTTAAGTAAAGCGGCAAGGCGCAGTGATTTGAACCATCATCGGAGGGAGAAGTGGAGCTCACCCTTTGCAGACTCTGGATCAAAGTGAAGACATGCAGGCTCGCTACTCCGTCTCCAGCCCCAATTCTCTGGGTGTCGTTCCGTACATCAGCAGCGACCCCAGCTACTACAGGGCCGCTGCCGGTGGGGGCTACACGGGGATGGCAGCGCCTATGAACATGTACTCTCATGCGGCTCATGACCAGTACCCCGCCAGCATGGCCCGGGCTTACGGACCGTACACTCCCCAGCCTCAGCCCAAGGACATGGTGAAGCCCCCCTACAGCTACATCGCGCTCATCACCATGGCGATCCAAAACTCGCCCGACAAGAAAGTGACCCTGAATGGGATTTACCAGTTCATCATGGAGAGGTTTCCTTTCTACCGAGACAATAAGCAGGGCTGGCAGAACAGCATTAGACATAATCTGTCTCTGAATGAGTGCTTCGTCAAGGTGCCCCGCGATGACAAGAAGCCCGGCAAAGGCAGCTACTGGACCTTGGACCCGGACTCCTACAACATGTTCGAGAATGGGAGCTTCCTGAGGAGGAGGCGGCGGTTCAAGAAGAAGGACGCGCTGAAGGAGAAAGAGGAGCGGCTGCAGAAGGACCTGCCGCCGAGACAGCAGGGCCGGGATCAGGAGCAGCCAGTGCAAGGCTCCCAGCCCGTACGGATCCAGGATATTAAGACTGAGAACGGGGCCGTCACGCCGCCGCAGGCCGACTCGCCCTCTTTGAACGCAGTGCCCAAAATCGAGAGTCCAGACAGCAGCAGCAGCATGTCCAGCGGGAGCCCGCACAGCATCCCTTCCAGCAGGTCCATCGCTATGGACAGCTCCGAGCACCACCAGCAGCAGCAGCAGCAGCAGCAGCAGCAGCACCACCACAGTCAGGCCTCTACGCAGGGCTTCAGTGTGGACAACATCATGACCTCCCTCCGGGGGTCTCCACAAGGGGTCACCGAGCTCCCCTCCAGCCTGACCGCTTCCACTAGGACAACAGGTATAACGCCATCTTTGTCCCTAAACTATTCTCCAAATCAGACATCTGTCTATAGCTCGCCTTGTAACCAGAACTCCATCTCTACTACCTCCAACGCTACCTATCATTGTAACATGAGCCTTTACGCTGGGGACAGGTCGGGCCACTTGGCACCGAGCACCGTGGACGAAACGTTGCCAGATTACTCAGTCACAACCACCTCGTCCTCCCTGACCCACGCTAACCTGAACTCAGGGCAGGAGGGCCCTCATACCCACCAAGGGAGGCTAGCGTCATGGTACCTGAACCAGGCCGGAGACCTGGGCCATCTGGGTGCAACGTACCCGGCGCAGCAGCAGAACTTCCACTCAGTCCGTGAGATGTTCGAATCCCAGAGGATTGGCTTGAATAACTCACCGGTGAATGGGAATAACAGCTGTCAGATGTCATTCCCACCGAGTCAGTCCATCTATCGCACTTCGGGAGCTTTTGTATACGACTGCAGCAAATTCTGACCAAAAACCAAAGAAAAATGAAAAGAAAGAAGGAAAGCTCGGTATTTTCTTAACCACACGGTGTTTGAACTCTGTCATTAAAACCCCCTTTTACCTCTGTTTCCTGCCCCATGACAGTATGGACAAATGTGAGACATAAAAAAAGACAGAACAGACTTGATCTTGGTTTTTTTCTAAAGAACAGTGTTACATCAAATAACACGTAAGTTTCTAATTTTTTGTTTTTGTATTTTTTTAATTTTATTTTTGCTTTTCTGGCTTTATGTGATATGTTAGAGATGTGTCACTTGTCCTGGACGTGTATAGTTGCATATATAGTAATTTATTTCTAAAACTGTCGCCAAATATTATGGACCAAACACTCCAAAAGTGTTTCTAAATTGAATTGCCTTAACTGTCCAAAAGTATGTTCCACTATAAAAGTAAAGAAGAAGAAAAGGAACGTGTATATCACCGTGATATTTTAATTAAATGTTGAAAAGTATTCTGAAGGATTTGTTTGTTTGTTAAATAAATTGTCATTTTATGTGAGTTAGAGTTGCGCCTCATTTCTTACAAACAAGAATTTAGGATGGTAACTTACATGCAATCTCGTCCACGTTTAAATTTTTGTAGTTTTAATTTTTAAATTCACAAGTTTATCAAAGTAATTAAAAAAAATCTAAATATTTGCTGTAGCCTAAAATATAGCCTCCCGCCCCCCTTTTTTTCTTTTTTTTTTTTCCAAAGAGTTTCATAATTTAAAACGCATCTTACTGTGAGTGTTTCTAAACAAATAGCACAATAAATAGTGTGTTTTCGGTCCTTTTGGTTGATATAACTGAATTTAAATTGTTTCAGTGTATATCAACAGCATGTGTAGCAGAATAAATGAAATCAACCTGAACAAGCAGCTATGGAGCATGGAGGTTAGCCGTACACGCATCACAACTTTGTTTTGGACTGCGTCGTGTGTTAGTGGCTCACACCGCTGCTGATTTAATATCATACCAAACATGCCAAAGATATTCCCGTTGTCACTTCAGATTGGACGTTTCGATTCTCACGAGTCTGACAGGTTGTTGACTCAAAGGAAGAGAAAATGTGACCTGCACGTTTTTATTAACTTTGAGTCTCTCTCTCTGTGTGTGTGTGTGTGTGTATGTGTGTGTGAGTGTGTGAGTGTGTGTGTGTGTGCGTGTGTGTGTGTTTAAGACGGCTATATTGGAAAATCTCAACTGTAGTTTTACACTGGTTGTGTGTTGTATCAGTAGAGCTATTATAAAAGGTTTGTAGAATATCTTTTATCAAGTAGATCTAAAATGTTTTTTTATATGTGCATCAATAATCCACATTTCTGATTTTTTTTTAGATGTCGAAACATTTGATTAGGCTACATACTATGTTGTTTTTTGAGTGCTAAAAATATTTGTGAATTATATTTAAAAGACCTGTTGGCAAGTATACTTGAAAAGGCGTGCCGAAATTGTGTGCGTAGAACGCAGGAGGGCAGTTATAATAATTAACTAACAAATTAAATAAACAAACAAATTAATAATAATAATAATAATAATAATAATAATAATAATAATAATAATAATAATAAACATTATCACTGTGATACCATTGGATAGTGTGGGGATTGTAAAAAGATCATGGTAATTTTAAGGATAAAAAATATTTTAGAAGTTTAAATTAGATTCAACATTTTTTTTTACTTTTTAAAATCTAAACACTTCAATAATTTGCACATTTTATTCCCAAAATTTACAATCCGTTAATATAATTATTTACGCACTAGCTGTTTAAGGTAGCTTCGTCTCGAAGACTTTGAAAAACGATTGAAGACACATCTGTCAATCTGTAGCCTTACATGCTACAAAAAAAAAAACTAAACTAAAAAATAAATAAATAAATAAATAAAATGCAGATCATCAAGCCAAAATTAGAATTCGAAGTGTTCCGACTAAATGTAGAGCACGTTCATATGTCTGATTGTAACCGCGTTTAACACACGATCTACGCAATCACTTATATGGATTTTAATCTGTCTCTGATCTAATTATTGATGCTATCGCCAAAATCCTATAATGTGCGCAGCCTCTCCAACTGCAGCTCAATCAGACTCCTAGATTCCCTTTCGAGTGTATAGGCCCAATAAACAAACGTCGTGTTAGTCGAAAGATTGATGGCGCTCTCAGAGAACGGACCAGGTCAGGAAGGAATAAAATTCAATCAGAGAGCTGGAATCGTTTTTCATGAGACGGAAAAGGCAGAGAGGGAGACGGAGGTCAATGAGGAGGATGTCGGCCGCCAGAGCGCCATCATCAACAATACAACAGGACGAAGCTCAAACAAAGAAGGAGCATGACAGGGAGCCTATATGTTGTGATTTTATTAATTTTTTTTCTTAATTACAATTGGATGATTTTTGTTTTTTATTATCGAGAACGTCTACATACTGAATGTAAAACAAAACAAGACAAAAAAACACACACAGAGCTTTTGGCACCGGGCCTGTAATTTCTCCCAGTGGGTCTCCTGCTGCTCAGTCTGATTCTCTGAGCCACAGCAAAAAAAAATAAAGCACAAATTTAATTTCACTTTCATTTCCCTATTTCAGAGGACGTGGTAAGAATTAATTTGCCCTCAGCCTGTTGTTTGTGCCCCACCTAAAGCAGATAGGGTAAAGATAAAAATCCTTTCTCACACACACACACAAAACACAACAATCAGATGGGGCTCGTGGGGAATACACGTCATTAAGCGAGGGCTCGCGTCGTTCTGGGGCACCCAGACACACAGAAAACCTGAAGGCCACAGTGCGAGTCTGTCTCCAGACTTTATACTCTGCGTCTTCCTGAAGCGTTCCGCCACATTCCTGAAAATGCACAACTTCCCTCAGTGCTTCGGGTCAAATGGCAGAGACAAAAGCCGCAGTGTCGGGCCTGCCTTTCATATTAATACAGAATCGGGATTGTATAGTTGATTTTTATTTTTATTTTTTAATGGTGCATATTAATTCTTGGTGTTTTGAATTTTATTTTTAAAGACACATACCGTCGACACCCCATCACCCTGAACCACGATTTTTTTTTTACAGTGCCAAGGAAATCAACAAAGTTATATTGGTTTGTTTACATTCGGATTGACGCGGCCAATGCCGCTTGTTAAAGGTCACTTAAAGTTCCTGCACAGAAGACACGAAAACATGATTATTTCATGGATGATTTAAAGACTAATCTGACGTTTACTAAGTGACCTACCCCAAGCTAAACCGATTACCTCCGTGATCACATATTTTGTCCTGTTTATCCCAAATAATCACGAACAAAGACAGAGTATAATTAATCTGGTTGGGTTAGGTTTTGAGTTTGTTTCTTCATATCTCAAATTAGACTATTCAAACTACGTTTGAAGATAAATATTTGTATATTTTAAGTCTTTTTTTATCGCTTTCTATCATGATGTATACCAGCGCAGACAGTTTCTTTTTTTCTATTTTTAATTGCAGTTATACGAGGAGGCAGTTGAGTAATGGTGGCGTTATTTGCCAACCTGGGACTCAATCATTTCCCCCCCCACACGACTTTATCATTTCTCGCAGTGCAATTAGCTCGAAAATGAAATCTGTGTCAGCATTACTTTTACTATCACAAAAACTCCACTAAAAATACTGCTTTACACTAACTTCGTTTCACTAAGTTCTCCGCGGGGAGACTATGGGAATATAAATGGACTTAAGGCCAGTCGGGGAGTCCCTGCAGACTTTGTATGCACCTGTATGGCTGAGTGACCGCAGCTCAGGATGGAAAAAGCCTTGCTTCAGCTCTCGGTTGCTCCAAGCACCCATCTGTTTCTAATTAGGAGCTCACAGACGCAAATTCTGTCTGCTCTGCTGTACAGCCAGCCGAGGGAAAGGCTGGAGGTCCAACACTTGTCTCTCAGAGGGAAATATAACCACCGCGTGCAGCCTCCTATGTTGCAAGTTTTATTTATTTATTTATTTATTTATTTATTTATTTATTTATTTATTTATTTATTTATTTTTTAAGGCAAAAGATAAATTATCTTTCCTTTGAAGTGAATAAACCGATTGTTGATTTTTGGTGTAGAAGAAATGTTGGGGCCTAAATAAGGGCTATAGCCAGTTATGCGGAGATTGTATTCATATTAAATAAAACTAACTCCTTATGGTGGGATAATGGAGTAGTGTGGAGTCAGACCAGGAGGAAACTGCCGACCTGCGAATAACCCGGCAGACTGAGAAAGGAACAGAGTTGCCTTCAAGACCGCCACACAAAACCTGCTTTTCTGCAGCTCGGCCCCGCGGTTTCAAACTATGGGAATTTCACGCCAGGAGCGAGCAAATGAATGTTTCAATTATAGAACAGCAGGAAACACGGTAACGCATTTTCAACCGTATAGTTTGATTTTAAATATGAAGCGAATGCAGTGGATTCAAAGTAGCATATATAATGGGCTGTTTATTTTTTACAACTGTCACATAAATAAATATGAAAAATTCTCATAATTTAACGCAATAGTTTGGTCACGTGTCTTAAAAAATGACTCCCTCGGGTTTAGACTGTACAATTACGCATAGTGCTAGATGAGGTTGCGTTGTGTGGCCAGTTATATCTAGAAAATGAAAAACGTGCAGAGGATTTAAGAAATGTTTCGTATTGGATGTCATGAGTTGGTCAAAATGTTTCAGCTCTAATTGTACGATGATTTACAAAAACACATTATATGATGCTTTAGAAAACCTCATGGTGGTGAATTTGATCATTTCCGCGGGAAAGCAAGTTGTTAAAAATGTATTGCCACTGGTAATTTGAATCATATTTTCGTGTGCAGTCCGGAGCACATTGATAACAAAGTCAAACTCCAAGATTTATTGTTTGCATTTAAAATATCATAAGGGTTATTCACATATAGAGAAATAAAAGGCAAAATTTGCTTCTGAACATATTTATATTCCTTTAATACCCAAGTACGCCTCTATAGCATCGCTTCTGTCTAGAGGACAATATACATTTTATAATAAATTAAATCAATCCAATAAAACATAGCAAGCAATTAAAAATAGGCATGGTTTTGTGGTTTGAAAAATGTAAAAGAAAATATACGACAGCTTCAGTATTTTACATGTATCTACTACGAGCAATTAGGTTATGACATGAAGTCTAAGGGAGGAGCAAATTCACTGTCAGAGAGGGGCAAAAAGAACAGACTTGAACTCTGTATCACTTCAAAGCAGTTCGGCTCCTGCTATCTGAGCCACAGTAGCAGTTGTCTGTGTCTTTTCAGGGTCTCATCTCATTTTATAGTGCAAGGCGATCACTGAGCCGTGTAAACGTCAGCAGCAGACCGCTTTTACTACTAAACTTTAAGGCCGCGATAGAACCTTCCCTGTGTGGGATTCGTCCACTGTACTGAAAAAAAATAAATAAAAAACTGTTAAAATTGAATCAATAATACTGGTTAAACAATTTGCGTGGATTTTATTTATTTATTTTTTGATAGATTCTGAACAATATTTCGTATGATAAATTATGTAAGTTTAATAACTTAAGTAGTACAGTTAAAGCCACAAGTTTAATTTTAACCAATTTTTACTTACTGGATGGTACATTTCCATCATTATGAGAACTTTGCTAAACGAACTGACTTCTACATTAAAGTAAACAAAAACATAGTATAGAATCCTATTTTATATGGAATCCTATTCCAAAATTGTGAAATCTAAGCAACAGCTGTATCGGGGTTAGGACGTATGGCTTGCTAGCTGTTTATAATTTAAGAATTGAAACTGCTACTAACCCAGATACAAACTTTTAAATTAATATTGAAACATTTTTCTTCACAATCATAGCTAAGCTGTGCATTTCTTAGCTATGAATCGCACAGTCTCATAGCAAGCAGAACCTTGCTAGACTAGTTCAGCTTGCTACTGTAGCATTGGTGCTGCTGCAAAACTAGCAAAACCTGCTATGTACCTAAATTCTTGCTGCCACTCTCTCACCCAAAAAAACAAAACAAAACAAAAAAAGAGAGAAAACTTTGAATAAAATTCATTCACAATACAACTTGTGCAATTTTAGCCATATTGTTCTCTGTTGGACATTCAACACAATATATGAGAACAGCTGACCGAAGCGTCATCTTGGGTTAATGTATTATCCTAATTTATTTACACGCTAGAGATTTAACAGTTAATACACTAATATTAATAACATTTTTATGATTGAATTTTCTAACAATACAATCCACAATTAGTTTTTAAAGTGTGATCCATACATTTTGCTTGTTCTGCTTTTTCTAAGAAATTGAATAAAAAAAACTAATGGTTTGTAAGAGTTGTTCAAGAAATATCTCCAGTACATTTTCCTTCAAACATGGTCACAAGAATAATATTAAAAAGTAGTGAGTAAAACGTATACCTTTGAAAAATCAGTAATATAACACCAAACTGCTTTTTCCTTAGGATTTTCTAAGTATAGTACTATAGGTACAGTCTGTATAAATAAGAAACATGTTGTAATATAACATCTATCTCTGGTTCATTCACTATTTGTCAGCAAAACTGGCCAAAATAATTTAAAGTAAGTTAAATAATGAAAAGACAAAAAAAAGGGAGAAGAATCAGGGACAGGGGATTGATCTACTAACAATAATCCCTCGGTGTTTGCACAAACCAGAAACAGAGGCAATAATGCATTTTCCCCAAAAATAAAAAAGAAAATGGAGTGGAGGAGGAAACCAGTTGGAAAACAAGCTTGAAATTTAATTTAAATAAATAAGGAATGTGTGCACACGTACTTGTGTGTATAAACCAGCCAAACACAGTCCCAAAAGCATGAACTATGTTACCTTAAATTCACAAATAAAGTTTTTAAGGCTATTACTCTTACTGGATTATTCTGCAGTAGCTTCAAAGCTGGAAATAAAGACAATAGCAAAAGCAGCAGTCTGTTCTCTGGCATTAAGTGATTTATTCATGAAAAACAGATACTTGGGCAGATCAGCCCAGAGATTAATATATCAGATAACACTTTAACTGTTGATTTTCTACAGCGGTCACCAGGTCATAAAGTTATCAGATACAGAGCTACTAGACCTAATCACACAATCAGTAATAACATATTCAGTGGGAAAACAGTTTTTTCCTCCATCTTGGCCTCAGTGTGTCCTGTTTTTATAGTACTGCTGACAGAGTGGATATGAGCTGTTCAGTCAAATAAGGTTCAAAGGAATATTTCATTTCGTTACATGATCTATCCCCCCGGATAAAGTATTTCTGGATTTTCATCCGATGTAATTTACTCCGTAAGTTTCTAAGAACTAATTACACAAGCATGCTAACTAACCATGCTTGTGTAAATGCATTTTCTTTTTTTTCTTTTTTTTCCATTTATCATTCACATTCAATACAACTTGAATACTTGCAGCACCACTGAGACAAAAAGCGTCCCCTTCACCTCCTCCAACAAATTTCAGCAAGTCATATTACGAGGTGAATTATTTTGCAGGAAGAAAATTTTGAGTTGAAACGTAGGTGAGCAAAAAAAATTCTTTTTCTTAAAAAAAACAAACAAAAAAAACACTTCAAATGTTTCACATTTTCACTGTTTTTGAAACCATAATGGGCATCACCAGGATCAGTAAACTAATGATTCTTCCACAGATTTGAGGGCTAAAAAAATTCCAAATAAAAATAAATTAAACAATACATTGTTAAGTTACAAGTTTGTCTGTTTGGAATGAATATACGTAGGAAACTCCAAATAATTATGAACAATTGAAATGATTGTAAAGCCGGTTTGGTTTAAAAAGAAAATGCACTAATAACCCTGAGAACAGCTGAGAAATATGGAAGATACATCCCCAAACTTAAGAGTTTGCCAAAATTATTGTTTCTTGAACTATTAATGTGAATATGGTTTTACAAACATGATGTTGTGCTGGGGAAAAAGAAAAACAACAAAAAGAAAAACAACTTGAGGCCCATTATTTCAATCATATGCACATTGGCAAGGAAGATAAAGTAAAAAGAAAAAAACATTTCATCATTATCATTAAAAAGTAACATTGTACATCACCCTGATGACATGAGCTCAACTGTGATAGTATTATTCTGTGGGAGTGCTTATCTTTAACAGGTAACCTGGTCAGAGTTGATTTTAGGATGAGTGGAAATAAATGCAGACAAAACCTGTTTTAAATTAAATTTTAGAAGAAAATGTAAAATTGTTCTGTGCTTATCTTTACATGCCACAATATGGGCATAACAGAGTTGGTACTCAATAAAGGGCTGAGAAATTGATGTCTATATAACATCCCATATATGGAGAGCTCAGCAGAGGTCAACACAGAGGAGTTGTCTGAACTTTTGTCTGCAGACAAACTCCACACTGATTTCTGCGAGTATAGAAACTTTTCATCTCGGTTACTCTTTTCAGCAGCCAGTTGTTTTTTTTGTTTTTTGTTTTCTTCAGCCAGCGAAACCATTTTCTTTACGTCAACTCTTCCATGCAGAGGAATGAAAGATCATAAACAGCACAAAAATGGAAAATCATACTTGTGGAAACCACAAAAGCGGTTGTTGTCAAAAAATCAACTCTAAGTCTCAAAGAGCTACATATATCAGCAGTGGTTCTTTGTGAGTTTCTGAGGAGGTGTCCAGGTGTGAGGCTGTTTCCGTGATTCGTGAAACAGCCAGATGGCATTTGTGTGTGATGGCAAGCAGCAGCGATTTACTGCAGTGGTTCCTTTCACAGATCAGCACTCATATCTCTGTTCCATCTCCAGGCTCTCTGCTCATATAAACATCCCCAGTCCATGGGCCTCTGATGTTTCTGCCTTTGTGTTTACAGTGAGAAGTCAAGCAAATATGTGAACTTTGGGACAAAGAGAACAGGGATGAACAATAGAAGGAGAAGCTTTCTGCTTGAATGAGTTCCAGAGAAACATTATACTTTTTATGATGCAGCATTTATGATTTTATTGAAAGACAAAAATGATTTTTTTTTTTTTTTTTTTTACCAAACAAAAATTGCTGACTGATGTGCATTACTTCTGAAAATCTATGGTTCCTTTATTAAATATTACCTTTCCAGCAAAAATGTTCAAATATTCATTGAAGTAGTAGCTTTGTAAACACAAATTCACCATCGGGTCTGTACACTAGCAACAGTAGGAAACATGTTCAGTTACACTGATTCAGCACAGCCACCGGCCGAGCCGCTCTTCAGCATTCAGTGCCTGCAGCGACCCAAATGAGCAATTTAGGAATAAAAAAAAAAGGGCACACAAACGCACACCCTAACATACACACTGTTCTGTCAGAAGGCTACATTTTCTTTGCAGTGGAGCAAATGAGTTGTAACATTTACTTCTGAAGACGGTGGTTTGTCTGAAAATAATCTGGTTAAAAAAAAATAAAATCATGCACGTTTCCAATCAAACCCAAATCCCGTGCAGTGTGCTGTGACTTCAAACATCAAAGCGTGCTTAGAGCAATTGTCTACCCCTTTGCTCCTTCTAAACTGCCTGTTTTTTTAGATTTCGAAAGAAGAAAAATCCCCTGTACATCAAAGCAGTAGACAGAGAAAGTCATTTAGCCTTATCTTAATTGAGCTGCAATTTTAATAATGATCTTACACATTGGGACCGAGGAGGAGCTGCTGGAGGAGGAGGCCAGTTTACTCGTGCTCCACTGCTCCACTCTGGCTGTCTAATCTCAGTTCCAGACATGTCATTGGCTGGTGATTTATGATGACCTAATGTTTTGTTTACTTCATGTTCATAACAGGCGAGCGGATTGCATGGGGCATGCAGTATATGGAAACATGAAAGCGCTCGGGCAGCTTTGCAGGACTGCAATCCCCAGCAGTTCGCAGAAATAAACAGCTCTGTGCTGCAGCCACCTGGCAAAGCACATCCTTTAAACTGAGGGCCAGGGCTTCCAGCCGCTCAGAAGTTTATAAAAATCCCAGGCTGTGTGCTTTAATTGGTTGGCATGATGCTGTTGGGAGGTTTCCCTCTTAAATTAACCTCTAAGAAACACACCGAGCCGCTCCGTTCATGCATTTTGTGAACAATTGACTGGCCTCTGCCATATGTGAGAACAAATGTATGGGGTCTGACAAATGCTTGACAGTGAGGTCAAGACTCCAGTAAGCCAGTTCACTTGAATTGAGCTTCTGTTTGTGGTGTTCTGGCATTTAGCAAAAGAAGTTGAAAGGGATTCAAGCAGCACACGCTTCACTGAGGAAGTGTTGTTCTTGCCAGAGAGAATGCACACAATGGAAACTTTGTGTAAGTGACTCGTGCGATATGATAATTTGAGCAGGTCATCATAATTCATTTACAGTATTTACAAGATGTATGCTGCCAGTACAGAATTTCCTTATGTCCACAAAGCTCTGTTTCTTCTACAAGCCTCATCTTGAATATCTGATCTGAAAAGGCAACTATGGTTCCTTTTCGCTGAAAGGAAAAAAAAAAACAAAAAAAAAACTGCAAAAAATAAAAATAAATAAAAAAATAAAATAAACATATGTGTGTGTTGGGAGTATTACATTCTAATTTAGCATAAGACCAGAGAGAAAGGAACCATATCTGTGTCTCAGGGGTGTGAACAGGTTTCACCTTTCTAATGTGGGCTGTTGAACAACTAATGGCTTCTTGTGTTTTTCTTTCTGCACTGATATCGGTGATATGACACTGTAAATTCAAAGGCAAACTTATTTGTATAGCGCATTTAAAAACAACTGAGGTTAACCAAAGTGTTTCACAAGCAAAGCAGACAATGCATTACTATGTATTGCAAATAAAACATAAAATGCATACATAAAAACATCAGAAAATGAAATCCCAAAATGCAGCATAAGTGTTTGGGTCAAAAAATACTCTCACTGCTGTATCGATGACCAGAAGAGTTGTTAAATTTGACGAGACAAGATCATATAAATCTTCCAGCTTTAGTTATTAGAAAAATCTTAAAACCATGTGAGGTGGTCATTCTTTTTAGTGACAGTTAAAACATATACTGCTATATTTGTACTCACAGTAAAGGATGTAGAAGAATTATCTTGACAAATGTTAAAGAACATCGCAGTGGTCTAGACTGGACAATATAGAAGTTTGGAAAATCTTCTCTAGAATCTTTGAAGGAAGATATGGGTTTACCTTGGTGATGGTGTATCACCATCACCAAGGTGATACTTGTTTGATATTTGTTTGCTTTTCCAATTTAAAAATTCTGAAAAATATCTGAAGAAATGAATGCTAACCCGATTTTGATTTTACAGTTTCACCATGCTTCCAGTAAATCTACTTTGCTGGGTAAACAGTACTGCAAAGAAAATGGTAATGTTATGTAAAACTGGAACCAAAAAGCAAAGTGGATTAACACAAATTAGTGGACAATAGAGCAAAGAATGCATGTGTTTAGTTTTATGAGTAACAATCAGAAAGAAGTGGTGTGTTAGGCTTTCTTTACTTTGATTTCCCTGAATCCACTGCAAGCAATGTCATTCAGAAGCCACTTTATTTGTAGATAAAGTCTACTTTTAATGAAATTTAATATAAGAATGAATACAGCACGCCACCCCCATGGTGAAACACAGCATCGTTATGTGGGCATGCTTTTATTCAACAGGGGAAAGGAAACTGGTCTGAGTTAATTGAAAGATGGATGTAACCAAATACAAGTCAACCTTTGAAGAAAATCTATTTAGTGTCTATAAAAGATTTAAGACTGGAGCAGAGTTTCACCTTCCAGGTGGACAATGACCCTAAATATACAACACTCCTTTACTTTTATGATATTACCTTTGTTATAAAGATAATTGTTTTCACTGAAATCCAACAGAGAACCTGGGGTAAGACTTAAAAAGTGATGCTATCATGGATGGTATCCTTCAAATGTGACTTACCTCGAGGTTTTTAGTGTATTTTCAAATTCTAGATGTGCAAAGCTAACTTTGTGTTGGCCTATGACACAAGATACTAATAAAATACCATGAAGTCTGTATCTGTGAACAACAACACGTAAAGTCTTATGACGGCACGGTAGATGGTAGAGATGAAATGAAAATGGCACAGTTCTAAAACAGTAGCATAATCTTAAATAAAAAACAATAATTGGATTTTAAATCTCTGACATCAAACCCAGTGTGAGCTATATGTTTTTATTAAATTTTTAAAGACAAGTGTCTTTATAAACCTTCCCAGTTAAACTGTATGAATTTCAGTTGTTTATAATATGGTGAACAGGCCGTGCCTACAACTGAGAGGGATGGAGATGTCATTTATGTAAATATTTTCCTTTTTCCAGGCTGACCATCTAGAATTCGATTTCAAAACCCCATCAGATAGGAATTTCCTCCTTCTGCACCAGCGACCAGAGCTGACGGCTGCAACATTCTTATCTAATCAGCAGCAACAATCTGACGTTGAATCGTGCCCAAACAGGGAGTAAAAGTACTTTCATAAAAGTGGTCCTGCAGCTTTACACTCCTCCACAGAGTTGTGCACATTAATAACGAAACTAATTTGCAACTTGTAGGATATTTAAACCTGGTTAAATATTAACTCTTTCTCCAGAAAAGGACTAAAATGAAAATGATAATTATATTAATAAAAACATGACTTGTATCCTAAAGTGTCACTCTGTTTTTTTGTTTTTTTTTCTGTCCTTTGGCATGGTGGAGAACGCTGTAGGAGCAGAGAAGCGAGCTGTGAGCTCTGTCAAAGTCTGCACAGGAAGTTGAGGCGAATCAGTGTTGCTGTCCATTAACGACAGCCCTGCTGCCGTCACAGTCTAGAACAATGGCCACAGACTCCCTCTGGTACTGGGAAAAACTGACTCAGTGCGTAATCTCGCTGGCAGGAAAAGAGAAGATAAAGTTAACGGGAAAATAAAAGAAAGTAATCAGGAAAATTGGCTTTGCGGAGGCACATGTGGTCATACCATGTCCAGATATTCCAATTAAAGCAGAACCTTCCCAAAGCTTTATAGGGCTTAAAGGAGAATTGGAATTGTAGGCCTATTTACCACCAGTCACCAGTCACTACTCAAATGTTTTGTGGAATTGTGCAAGCTTGATCATTTACGGTTTGTACATTCATTTTGGGTTTAGTTAGATAGCAACAAATTTTATAAATTCACAGTATGGCGTGATACTGTCACTTTTACACTTTCCTTTTCTGACCTATTTCGTCTGGCAGTTGTGTCTTGATTTTTTTAATACAAACTTGGAAGAATAACGTATGACAGTTACAAAGGACGTGAAGCCTGAGAAGATACACCAAAGATTATTGAACTAAAACAGTAGTGATGATTTTACACTCTTATGTTAAATATATGTGACACATTTTTAGATTAAGATTTGTCAGATGATCTGAAAGATTTAATTGGGACAAAACAGCAAGAGTAAAAAAAATATATATATATTATGGAAAAATACCATTTATGGCAACGTAAACATCAAAATACATACATTTTCCTTTGCTTAGAAATAACACAACTTTCAGTTCCTTTAAATCTTAAATAAATGTAACCAGAAATAATCTGAAACTGCTATAAATTTGCTATTTCTAAAAATAGGTTCTATTTTAACAAAACAATTAAATGATTATAAATACAAATATTACGTTTTCTGAACTTTATATTAAAAATGTAGGATTGCTGGGTGGCCTCCTGTTGATTTGGAAACTCCTATAAGTGTTTTGCTTGCGCCTCAGGCCAACTCTGAACAAAACCATCAGTCAATGTGTGTAATAAAAGAGATAAAGTCACATGTCTGAATAAGTTGCAAAGTACATTGCGTCCATATGAGCCTGTGTTCCCTTTCACAGCTTAAATAACTTTGTATTCTCTTTGCGCAGAATGGAGTAATAAGTGTTTATACTTAAACCTGCTGAAATCCATTTTTAATAAATTTATGTCACTCTCTTCTCAAGTGCAACCAGTCAAATGAAAACATTGCTGTCATTGGTTCCTTTGTACAGCAGGAAACCTAAGCCCCAGTCACCCAAATGCAAAGCAAAGGCGAGATACCCAATGAAAACAAACAAAGCTCTAAGACTTGTTAATGTAATGCTATGACATAAATTATTCTGGAGGAAGCAATCCTGGCTGCCAACATAAATACATTCCAGTCTCACACTGGGAATTAAAAGCAATCAATAAAGTTGTATCTAGTGTAAATAATGCCCCCTGGTGCAGATGTAATGACGAAAGATCCAATTGCTTCTGTACAGAAATGTGCTCTGGACTTCCAGTGCTCCAAGAGCGGGTGGTGCAGAGGTGGGGGGGAGTCGGGGGGGTCATGTGGCTTGGAAAAGACCAGAATCCCCCAAGATACTTTTTATAGTGGTGGAAAATATGGAAACATAAAGCCCTTCGTGCCACACTGACACACACAGATATTAGCCATGTGTCCTGGACAGGACACTGTGAGTTCACTCTTCGGCCCTCTCTCACTCACCGAAGGGGAAGAAAGTCCTTGACTATGACATCAGCTCAGCAAAAGGGACACCATTTATCACTGACCACTGCAGATGGAGACATTCATAACATCCTGACAGGAAAATCTTGTGGAAAATAATCACTTGGTCTCTGATAACAACTGTGCTACTTCTTCTGGCCATGATTCAGAAACCATTCTGAATTCAGTCCTTAACTGAGGCTCGCACTTAGTTATGAAGTGCTAAATGGGCAACTGAATTTTAATTTCTCTTTAGTTTTTATCATAATGGAAAAACTCAAAAGATATTGAAGTATGGTATGACTAACTGCTATGACTAAACAAAATTATTTGGATTATTTGGATCAGTTATTTAGCTTTTTCCTACCCAAGCAAGGCCAAAAAGTCTCCAGCCACTATCTGTAAAATGACCAGCTCTCACTTAATGTCCCTTTTGTACTAAGGTGAGAGGTGAGCTTTTGTCATGTGTCAGAAGAGCATGGACTGCAGCCAGGCCTGTCTGTGGGTCTTCCTATTTTGACACCCTGAAGCACCTGCCCTCACTCAAGCATTGCGGGGAGTATAGAAAGAACAATAGAGAAAGGGCCTCTTTCGAGCCACTCCTTACCGGCCGATCCAACTCTGACTGCCTGTCACTCAAACCCATTATAGGTCAGTGTAGCTTACTACCCGCAAACCCTCCCAGGAGGACACTT
Source organism: Poecilia formosa (assembly GCF_000485575.1). Taxonomy (NCBI): domain Eukaryota; kingdom Metazoa; phylum Chordata; class Actinopteri; order Cyprinodontiformes; family Poeciliidae; genus Poecilia; species Poecilia formosa. The sequence goes on along the minus strand of NW_006799966.1, from coordinate 3,654,663 downwards.
CCTAATGGACCCTGCCAGTTTGACATTTACTTTTCCCCTCACCACCATCTCTCCTTTTACTATCGTGGGTCATAATGGGGGGATATCCCAGGAGGAAATGCCTGAGGTCTAAAGGAGGTGCCTGTGCTTTGTATCTTCCCCTCACTGCGTTTGGCATTGTCCTGGGTGTTATCACTCTTATGTAATGGAGTGCTGGGTGCTGATAACAGGATGTCAGAAGAAATCACACTGACTCTCCCTCCTTCATAACAAGACAATTAACCTAAATAAGTTTTTTTGGTGGCAAAGTTTATGACTGATCATCTCACACAGTGAATTTTTGACAACTGGTAAAAAAAGCACACTGAATTATTTTAATTTCATATAATTGTTTGTACAGGCAAACTAATTGAAGACGCGGTGTCTCTTATCTTTGTTTTGTTACTGATGCTAATCTTAAAAAAAAGCACTTTCTGTTTTATTTAAGGCAAGCAATAAGTAATAAATGTTTGATTTTCAACAACAAACCTGAAATTTAGTCAGGCGAAACACCATAAAATGATTATGTTTATTGTATTTCAACTGTTTCTAAATTAGGATGGGAGTTAATAGAAATAACCTTTTGCTCAATTATTTACTTGAATATGTAATTAGAAATAAAGTGAAATTTAGATGGACTTGTTCACATTTAACAACACTGATTATGACAATAGCCTTACTAAAATGATTATAAATGCTTGTATTTGCTTATAATGTACTTTGCTTTTCCAAATTTTTCGCATTGCATTTTATTGGAATTTTATTGATAGACACAGTCTAAGTTCTACTTTACTTGCTGTAATTACAGCTGCAAGTCTTTGTATTTTTTATTTTATTTTTTATTTTTTTTGCCTCAAATAGTTTTGCACGTTTAGAGAAAATAGCTCAACCTCAGGGTTAACTCAAGGATAAAGCCTGTTAATTTTTATTTTCAAGTCTGTGAAAATAGTCTGAGTTGGACTAACGCCTGGATTTTAGCTGCACTGTTGTAACACTTGAAGATGCTTTGACCAAAACACTTGAGCGGCAGCTTTGGTTGCATGAGTAGGGTCTAATGTCCTGTTGAAAGGTAAAATTCTGCCAAAGTCTCAGCCTCTCACCTGAGACTTATTCATCCATTTTAGATAAAGGTCAGATTTGTATCGAGCACAACTAATAATTGTCCTGTCAACATATTTTGTGTGTGTGTGTATGCTTCGCTGCAAGTTTGTCTTTCCACCCAATTTAGCCATTGCATTCCAATAGCTTCAACTGCATGCCTTTACTCAAGTAAAACGTGAGGGAAAAGTGAAGGAGAATTGAAAGTAAGCGGAGAGGTTGCCGTGGTGATATTTATGCAGCACCTCGTTTGTCTCTTGTGCCGTGAAGACAGACAAATCTCTTTTTATGCCAATTCCATCATCAGGTCCAGGAGATAGAAGGCCTGCTGTCACAGCGACGCTGACTTGCCCCTATCACGCAAGTATAGGGAGTTACGTCTGACTGCCTGCCCAACTTATCCATCAAAACCAGATATGAAAAGCCTTTATTGTATCATTCCTTTGGCTGAAATGGGGTGTTACCCTGTGGGCAGCTGATGACATATATAAAACACATTCAGCGAATACTTTCTATGTACATTCCACCTTAGATTGACCTGTGGTTAAAAATCCAGTGTACAACAAAGGTGTGACATTATCCAATGAAGAAAAATTGGGGGAAAACTCAAAGGAGACTGAATGTTAGTTAATTATCCAGAGTTGAAAACTAAACTGACTTTAGAACAGTTTTGTTACAATGAATATATGATATAGTATAGACATTTGCACAATACTGAGTTTTTATGAGTGTGATTACATCATAAGATTCTTGGGAGAAAAGAAATAATTTTTTGGGTGGGTCGCACAAATAGGTTTAGCAAATCCAAAACATATTATAAAGAATCTGTAATGAGTGTAGAGTATATCTATTCAGGTTTGAATGTTATTACTGTATAAAATCCCTATACATTTTGTTCAAATAACTTTTAACTAAAGGGTGAAGTCAATTTACTTTTTATTCGATTTTGGCTTCTACAAAATATGTTGCCTTTATATTTCAACTGTTTGAGCTTTTCCTAAGAATAATTTTAATAATTATAACAGTTACAAATAATGTTAATCAATTTGAAATACTTGCTGTGTTTATAAAATAACACTCAGTTACTAAGCATCAAATTGGATTATTTTTTAACTTGTCCTTAGCTTGCTTGAGAAGTTAAAATCACCCCAGCTGCAGTGGGTTCATCTGAAACGTTTGAGCTGAATTGTTAACAATGTAAATGAAGGAGATGAGAGCAGGTCGCCTGCCTCAACTATGGCGGCTGTCAGCCTTGGCTCGTGGTTCCTTTCTTTGGGTCAGGGGTCATCCAGCTGTGACTCCCCCTCCGCTCCCTCCTCCTGGAATAGCAGATGTGGTTGGACCACCGTGGCGAGAGCCTGACCACATCTGGCTCTGATTACAGCCAGACAATCCAGCTTTATCAGCTCCATCCACTTTGCTGAGCTCTGCTATGCTCATTCTCACAGAGGTGATGTGTGACACATTCTCAACTCGCCAATACCAGCTTTACGGGGTGATTTATAGGAATTTAAATCACCAAAAGAAGGTTACATGCTGCTGAAGTTACTCACGACAATAAGGTAACAGCTAACAAGTCTTCCGTCTCTTTTATTTGGTAAATCTTTATATTATCTTGACCTTCATTTACCCCAAACCACTTTTAAAGGAAAAGTGATAAATCCCTGGATTTCAAACAAAACAATTGACTAATGACTTAATGATATACCACTCTCTCTGAGGACCCCTGGTGTAGTGCCATCATTTAGTAACCAAGAGTTTTCCTGCAGTTGAACATGTCTGGTTAATGGACAAATCATTACCTTTATAAATACCACCTTTATTTGGATGAATGGTCTTATGTTTGGGGTCAGAAATATGTCACACTTGCAGATGAAATCCCAACATCCATAAACAGGGGAGCTTGAGAAAGGATTGTGTTGCATACAGGGATAACTTGCTGTAGTTTATTTTCCCAGGCTGCCCTTCCCATTATCCCCACCCATTTGCCAGTGAAATCTCCATAGCTCTTAGTTGCTGTGGTTAGATTGGGATATCTCAAATCCCTTCAAACAAACAGCTGATATTGGAGAAGAAACTCTGAAAAAAAATGAAAGCACAGACTTGAATGTGAGGCTCTAATGAAAGTTTCATGGCTATATTAATCAATTGTAAAGTGGACACTGAAACAGCACTCTTCAGCGTCTAATAAACTGAGAGTGCTTCACAATCCTGCACCCAACCAAGCCAGTTTTAATGGTGGTTCTGGAAACACAGCATGCAGGATAAAATGTATTCTGTGCCTTATGTGACCTTCTGTCCTTCTTGTTTCCAAGACTAATGCAAGAAATCATCAGAGTGATTATCGCAAAGTTGTAAACCTTTTGCAACTCATCTATCCTTGTAGCCATCATCACCCACTTTAACCCCACTCAACCCTAACAGCAGGCCAGAGATGAGGCGCTCTTTGCAGGCGAACACATGTCAGAGGTCCCTATGCGGTCCAGACGCAGGGACAGAGATATGCGCTCTAAAACTGTCACCACCTTCTTCGCGTGCTAGCACCGGGGGTTATCTTCCCTATAGGAGCCCCTTATGTCACCAAAATTTATATGTGGACTGATTACGGAGTTCTTCAGATTGAGATTTCCAAAAACATATTTGCACTCTGAGGTTAAGCTTTTAGCACAGTAAAGGAAATTGTTGCATATCCAACAAAACATCTTTAGTTTGGTCAAGTTAATGGTATCCCTCTAAGTTGGCAGCAAAAGTAGTCTCAAGCCCATTTTTCAGCCACGGGACCAATGTGCATTTTTCACATGGATGTCATATGAAAGTACATGGAGTAAAGGGACATTCAAAGTTAATCCTCTAGCTATATGCCCCTTTGTCCAGTAACAGATTTATTTACAACGCCGTAATGGCAAAATTGCTATCACTCTACTGGTTTATAATAAAGCCTTCTTGTTTTTAAGCCTACACGTGTATTGTGCTGAGCTTCATCTTTGTGAACTGCCATGAGGAAAGAGGACCTGCTTAACTGGGATGTTATATTTGCACCATTGGGTCAGAATGGCTTCAGTCTAAAGTGATGAGTTACTTTGTAATAGCTCTCTTTTTTCCACATATTTATTTCCCCACCAAGATATATTTTTTCTGGACCCAGAGGTGAATGAGGTTCGAAACCTTTGTCATAATAACAAAGCTTCAAGGGAGAGCAAATGAACACTGATTCACACTGATTAGACGATTAGACAAAGAAGAAGCTACTTCTGTCATGACCATCGGCTGATTGGGTTTACTTTGTTTTTTACTTTGTTTCTCTTTATATATATATATATATCTTTTTTTTCCAACTTCCGCTCACTTCCTTCTTCTTGCGGTAATATTGCTCGTCTGGGAGCACAGTCATCCTCACTAACTACAATCAAGACTGAAGACTTTAGGAAGACCAGAATGAACCACTGTTCTCGCCAGATTACCTGTCACTGGTTTCCGTAAAGACATTCATCCTGCCGCTTTTTTTCCTGGATGATTAAAGTTGCTTACATTCCTGAGTCCCTGTCTCTCACAGCGAAATTCAGATGTCTGAATTATGTCCCCAGCGAGTGAGTCCTTCTCTTCCTTTCTTATTCCTGTTCACCGTGCTTTGTCTACCCACCTCCAGGTATCTGCAGTTCCAGAAATGCAACACCACACACCACTCCTTGCCAGCCAGATGCCCTAGGATCCTTACAGTACAACTTCTCAGGACAAAGGGTGAATTCTTTCCTCCCAATACCTTTGACTGATCATGTGTGATGCAAATCCAACTATGTCCACCTGGACTCTTCACAAAAGCTGCCAAGATTTCTGGAACCAAACCGAAATGCTCCCAATTCAAAGTGTGGTGCTGAAGACACAGCAGTTGAACAAAGAAATCTGTGAGCCAAACACAAATCTGAATAGATTTCACGTTCAGAAAACTTTTTTTTCTACTAGCTCCAAGACTGTAGCATAAACTGTGCATCTCTTAGTTGAATGCCTTGGTGTTGTGTGTTGAGTGTCTCGCATTCACACGTGATGCATTCACATAGATTAAAAAAAATATTTTCAAACGGTAGTTCTGAGCCATCCTGATGCAAGCCTTGGTAATCATCCTCCTAGAACAGTTTTTCCTTTTTTTAAACATAAACTTATGTTACTAACTAATCTCTCTTCTAACACAAAGGGTAGTCAAACCATTGTCGGAGATATTTCTCAAATTGTTTAAACATTTATACCTATTTGTATTTAATAAGTAGGAATGACACCGACCCAATGCTGCCACCTTTAAATGCAGGTCTGGAGAGAATCACTAATTGCTATTTTTTTCCAGTTCAGTGACAAGACTAATACCCTTGACAACACAGTGTTTATCTGTACTTTATCCGCTTAAACCATGAAGCAGTAACTTCATGAACAGTTCATTTTTTTTATTTTATTATTTGACTTGGAACTCTGAGATTAAGCAGAATTTTGTTTGTGCAAGAATAGATGTAATTTTTTTTTTAGATTACGCTACAAATGTGACTCTATTTACAAGAATTAAGCAACATAAAGAAACAGCTGTGGTGTGTCAAGGAGCAAATAATGCTAATCTAGGGAATTGTAATTGTAAATGCCCAGATAAGGAAGACTGCTCATCAAGAATGGGGGTCTTGCTTTTTATTCACAAGAACTATTTTCAGTCCTTTGACTGAACTACAAAGCAAAAATCATCTATCAAAGTAACTGAAATACAAATGACTACAATTAAATTATATTTAATATACATATACTGTGTATATATACTGTATATTTATACAGTATATATTACTGATAAAAATAATTTCAAAGTTTAGAAAGTTCTCCTGGAAGCTAACTTTTGGTTTCCCCACAAATTCCATAAAAGAAGAGTTATTTGAAGATGTTTATTTCAATTATATCATCACTCTATGCTCTCTGGAAATATGTACCACACAGACTAACAAAACAGTAAAAACTTGAATGTCATTTGCTTGCCAAGGGCAGTTTGAAATCTAACATGCACCTCATGTCAAATTTGTCAAACACTTTCTTTGTTTTCCACAGTGGACAATCGAATCAGACATGCTGCCAACTGGCTGATGAGTTAGAAACTTTTAGGTGTCATTAAAGTCACCCAGTTGGTTAAACCTCCAACATGTGTGTGAGTGTTTTCTTTTAGGGGGTTGAACGAAGTTCTAGGGGACTGCAGGGAGCTAATTAGAAGCTATTCTCTAACTCAGGGCCAAATGGAGCAATTATCTGGCCGAGTGAGTAGATAATTCCCTCCCATTTATCTCCCACTGTCAGCGTCCCACAACCCCACCAACCTGGGCTAAAGATGATGGACCTTGTTGACACCAAGGTTTTGGCTTTTTTTTTTCCTCTCTCCTCTAAGTCTCCACATCTGCCCTTTGTAGGCAAGTCAATTAATTGTGAATGACTGAGCTGATCATTTCTCCCATGGTTGTTCTATACTATAATCTGCCCACCTGAGAAAGATTTATGCCTGCCACAGCTTGGATTAAGCAAGAACTACACCTTTACCGAATATTGCAGGGAGAGCAGGCATAAAGACCATAATTTATGTCACTCCCTATATCTCATTGGAAAGAAAATAAACAAATAAAGTTTCTCAAGAAAACAAAAGCTTAGAAAACACCTTATTTTAAACTGACTTTTGTTGGATGCATGACATTTATTGCCATTAAACTTTACATCATGTGGAAAAAAAAAAAAGATTTTCCCGATGTGAGAGAAGTTAAGATACTGTTCAAAGTTTGATAGAACAGCGTTTGCTGAAGGTTAGCCAGACAGTTAATGCTGCTGACAAAAGTTGCTTATTCTTATAATGAATATCTCACCTATAACCAGAACGGAGACTGTCTTTTCAGCACATTTCATGCACTAAAGTGTGTTGAGAAAGCAGGACCAAACAACATAACTTTGCTGTGTGTGTATA